>NW_015505971.1:285529-304893 GCF_001515645.1 Sinocyclocheilus grahami
ATGACAACTGTCATTAAGTGTCATTCGCTCAGTTATGTAATTTTTAATGCAAATATGACATTATTTGACCTAACCCTAATCTACCCTTACCCCTAACCATAGCCCATAACAAAGACATCTCAAACAATGTCATCTTTGCATTAAAAATTACATAACTGAGTGAGTGACACTTAATGATAGTTGTCATAAACATGCAAAAAAACCCTTCATATTCATGACATGTGTCATGTCATGATTATGTAGGTGTCATGTCAGTCTTATGCACACCCCTTCAAGTAAAGTGTAACCGACTTTTCTTCTTCAGTAGAACAGTAAAGAAGATTTTCAGTTGAAACGTGGTCGTTGGTGATTCATTAAATGCAAGTCAACGAAACTGAAGTCTTATGAAGCGAAACGGTTGGTCTGTGCAAGAAACTGAACATTATTTACAACAGTATTACCAGTAATTACTACTACAACTTCTTTTAAATTCAGATATGACAGTGGTTGAATAGCAGATCATTCAACACAGGTGAGTCTGGAGCAATCTCATGCAGTCCACAAGAGGTACTTTTTTTGTTGTTGTTGCAGGTGTGGGTTTATTAAACAGCCCAATGTTATGAAACAACAACAAAAAAATGTGCTTGTGGGTACATTTTTAAGAAATTATATTGCATTACTTGTGGCATATTTTACTGAACCTTTCAAAAATAAATCTCACTAAATAGCATGCTCAATTTTCTCAGAAACAGCTAAACATGACTGTGGCAAAAATGATGTTGGTTAATGCACAAATTGCAGCAAAATGTCTGCTAAAATGTTAATGCTCTTTCGTGCATGAAAATAACATTCACTAAACCTAACCGATAGTGTTAACAAACGCATGAAAACACATTTGCTGATACAACCATGTCATTTTTTTTAATCTTATCATTATAAGTCTTTAATCTCTTTTATTGTGACTCGAGTTTCACGGGACTTGTATCTGAGTGATCCATATCACAAGTGTAATGCTGCACCGGGTGCGCTACTGAGCAAGGTTACTATGCCAGAAAAGCCACATATATGAATCTGATTATGTGACGCAAGTGTCAAAATATATTTGTTCAAAAATGTATATGGTAAAAGTGTTTTGAGTTCATAACATTGTATTGTGCAAGACATTGTGTGCATGTAAGTCTTTATTAATCAAAAATCTGCCCCTGTAATGATGATTTGTGAGCAAAGGAATAAAAGTTATTGGTGTTTTGCTGCCACTAGTGTTCATTTCAACTGGAAACTACAGTGAATTGTATGTACAGCTATGATTTTTGTGATTTGTGCAGAAATGCAGACAGAGTTATGTTTTTCCAATGAACCTGGCTTGGTTTTCTGGTGATTAAAGCAGAATCTCTTCCTCCAAACGGCTTGATAATGTGTCAAACTTGAAAGTCAACTTGAGCGTTTTTTTCCATGTTGTTGCTCTGAAGCTTAGAGAGACTGCAGAAGATGAAACCAAGACAGAGAGGAAGAGAAAGAGAGCTTTAAATGGTTAAAAATAGTTCCTTCTGTTCAGAAATGCCACATGTCTAATTAGTTCACATTAATCAAAATCTTGTTTCACAGGGATGTCTTTATATAGCAGCTGTTATTGACTGAATCTTTGTGGTTTCTTACAGGGATGGACACCCAGAATCTGACTTTAGTTTTACTTCCTCTCTATGATTACTGACAATGACATTAGACAATCAATATCAAAAACTGGGTTTTTACATTGAAACTCTCCGCCACAGTGCTCGGCTGTTATGGTCAATTTCTTTGGTTTCTCTAAGGTGCTCCTCAATTGCCTTAATTTGAGGAAACGTTAATGTCTGGAGCACAAACACTGCACTTACACAGACATCACTCTCTTCCACCTTCAGTAATCTTGAGCAAGACACTGAACCCCAAAATGGTGTGTGTGTGTGTGTGGTTTATGAGGACACAAATTTGTATTATGACATAGGTATTACAACATGAAGGTGATTTATGAGGACACTTTCAAAAGGCTTATAAATCATTTAGCATGAGATTTTTTAAATCTAAAAATGCACAAAGTTCCCTATCAAATGTTCACTTCATGTTGCGTTATGGGTTATCCTCCTGTTTACCCTGTTACTGAAGGCAGATTTGTTAACGTTTGTGTAACTGCACAAATCAATGGCGCTTTAGCCTGCCAGAAAGGGCGGAGCCGACCTCTATATAAGTCGGCTCAATGCACCATTTCATCAGAATCTTCTTCTTCAGCGACGAGATGGTCTCGTCGCTGACCCTACTACGAAGAAACTGACTAACTTCCGGTAAATTAAGAGCATTTCCAGAGCATGTTTCCAGAGCAAGTTTCCAGCAGCATTGTTGCAAATGTTGCTCCATGAGTGCAGCGCCTGCAAGGACTGAGGTGCAAGAGGCTGCGCTCACTGAGACTTCATGTTCTCACTGTGAGAACATGAGTCTCTCCCTCCTTCGCTCACGCATCGCCTTCTTTCATGAAGGCGGTCCTCCCCGTCCTGCTCTCCCGTTTCCTTTCTCACCCAAGAGGAAGAAACAGCGGAATAGTAGCAGGCCTCTTCCCTCGGGCTTGAGTAAGATTACGCCCATGTACCTCACTCCCACCGCAGCGCCTCAGTTCGCCAGTGTTTCACACGTGAGGATTAATGCCCCCCATCGGCTGTGAGGGGCTTGGTGTCTTTCGGCGCTTCTGAAGAAGAGGGGATCGTTGACGACTGCATGTACTTGACGGCATCTGACGCTGAAGAGTGGGCGGGTTAGAGGGAAGAGCCTGAAGCCCCCGCTCTATCTCAGTCTGTGCGCCCCAGCATAGACTCAGAGCTGATCCACGTCCACATGAAGGCAATAGAGAAACTTGGCCTGAATTGGACGGCCCCGGAAGAGCCCGCCCCCGGCATCCTCGACGAGTGGTTCTTCAAGGGACACTATCAGCCTTCACCTCATCAGTGGTCAGCTTCCTTTCTGCCTGCAGTTCACGACGAGCTCACTAAAACATGGCGTGCTTCCTACTCGGCGTGTGTTAACCCTTCCACTGCAGCTGCTCTCACCACTGTTGATGGCACTGAAGAAAAGGGGTACAGTAAGCTCCCCCCTCTCGAAGAGTCTGTGGTGGCTCATCTGTGTCCACCGTCGACCCGCGGGCACAAGTCTGCAGCGCACCCCTCTAAGCCCTGCAGGTTGACGTCAGCTTTGGCCAACAGGGCTTATGCAGCGGGTGGCCAGGCCGGCTCAGCCCTGCATACGATGTCTGCCTAAGCGCCCCAGTTCGGCCCCAGTTCGGCCCCAGTTTCAAGTCGCCCCAACACTACGTCAACTCAACAGTCTGCGAAGCCGGCGGCGCCACAGCCTCCACAAAAACAGGAGCCTGGGCTTCAACAGCGCCCCCGAGCGTCTAGGAAGTATCACTTCCCGAAGCGTCAAGGACCCCGCCCTCACGTAGTGCTGGACCCAGAGCCTCAAAAGCCGTCCTGATCCAGCAGACAGGAAGAGGAGAGGGCTCATTCTCGCAGAAGCCGGAACCCACTCAAAGAAAGCTCGCGTTTAATCCCCGCATCCCTTCGAACATCTCTGAGTGGCGGAGGTTTTCTAACAGGGCACGTCCTGCAAGTTTTTTGACTCCCAGACAGCAGGTCTCCTTTCTGGGATCAGTTATAGACTCAGTGCAAATTCGAGCATGGATTTTGCCGGAACGCTGTTGGCGGCGAGTGGCGGCCTCATTCAAGTTGGGAATTACACGTCCACTCAGGCCGTTTCAGAGGATGCTTGGTCTCATGGCAGCTGCCTCCTCGGTTATTCTCTGTTATTCCCCTGGGCCTAATTCACATGCGGCCCCTTCAGTATTGGCTGAAGACTTATTTACCGTCCCATGCCAGGCGCCTGGGCCGACTTCGCGTCAGGGTATCCCATCGCTGTGTCAAAGCTGTGGCCTCCTGGACAACTTCTCACATGTTTTCATCAGGCGTGCAGTTGGGAACGACCTCCAGGAGGAAGGTGGTCACAACAGATGCCTCCAGCTCGGGCTGGGGCGCATTGTGCGAGGGCAATCTGGTGTTCGGCTCCTGGTCAATTCGTGAGCGACGCCTACACATCAACTGCCTCGAAATGAAGGCTGTTTGTCTGGCCCTAAAGACCTTCCTGCCAGCCTTAAAGGGGCACCACGTCTTGGTCCGATCGGACAACATGACTGTGGTAGCTTATATCAATTGCCAAGGCGGCCTCAGGTCACGTCCCCTGTACAGGATGACTCGATGTCTCCTACTATGGGCACAGAGCAAACTCCTCTCGAGCGGTTCATGAACCAGACTGAACCAGGCAGTGGACATGCTGTCCAGGGACAATGTAGCTCCAGGAGAGTGGAGACTACATCCTCAGTCGGTTCAGATGATCTGGTCAGTTTTTGGCAAGGTAGAGGTTGACCTCTTCACCTCCGAAGACAACTGTCGCTGCCCAGTCTATTTCTCAACACAGCGGGATGCTCTGGCCCACGATTGGCCCAACACCCGTCTGTATGCTTTCTCTCTGATCGCTCTGCTCCCTCGGGTCATCAGGCGAGACAGGGAAACGAGATGTGCTCTCCTCTTGGTGTCCCCACTCTGGAGGAACCAACCTTGGTTTCCGGAAATGGTCCAGCTGTCATCAGCAGCCCCATGGCTGATACCCCTGAGGAAAGACCTTCTCTCGCAAGCACAGGGCAGGATTTGGCATCCCCAGCCAGAGCTGTGAAATCTTCATTTCTGGTCCCTCGACGGGAGTCTAGCCAGCTCTCTACGCTCTCAAGTGGCTCAAATTCAACTAGAGGAATGGCCTCCTCCTGGGCGTGGTCCAGCAGGATTTTTGTTAGTGAGATTAGTGCGGCCGCCGGTTTGTCGTCGCCGTCCACATTTATTAGATTTCATATTTTGGACATCCCTGCCTTGCAGGCTCGGATCTTATCCATTTATACTGCTGGTTTCTTCCGGTTACTGACGTAACCTCGGTTTCCTGAGATAAGGGAACGAGCATTGCGTCACTCAACGTACTTTAAGCTGCATCGCAAATCACTTCACTCGGGAGTGATTCTGATTAAATGGCACATTGAGCCGACTTATATAGAGACAGCTCTGCCCTTTCTGGTGGGCTAAAGCGCCATTGGTTTGTGCAGTTACACAAACGTTAACAAATCAGGCTTCAGTAACAGGGTAAACAGGAGGATAACCAATAACGCAATGCTCGTTCCCTTATCTCAGGGAACCGAGGTTACTCCAGTAACCGGAGCATTTTCTGTAAGGGGTAGGTTTAGGTGTAGGGTGAAAATACAGTTTGTACAGTGTAAAAAACATTACACCTATGGAGAGTCCCCTAAAACCATAAAAACCAACGTGTGTGTGTCAAATTCTGAGTATGGGTTACCATACTTGGCCTCACGTCACTTTTTTCTTTTTCTCTTTCTGTGACACAAATGCTCAAGGTTTCCTCCGCTATGTGAACGAACACACACACACAGGCTCAGGGTAATTTCTCACTGTTCATGTAGTCCTGTCACTGGAACACACTGTTCAAGATAAGACACAAAGGACTGGCTTCACGTTGTGTTTTTCACACACTGCATATTCATTCATTTCCTAGTTCAAAAGTGTATGCTTCAGAGTGTTTAATAGTCATGACAGAAGCATATCAGTAATATAGTACTCCTTTTCTGTGAGCAGTTTCAGTACTGTGGTGTTTCTTTAGTTAAATTTGAAAGTCTATTGTATATGTTTCTGGATTATTGACGAATACTCGGCTCTAAGTGATGTGAGACCGCTAATTTCAGTGTGGATTCAGTTCAAAGATTCTCCAAAGAATGTGTGTGTGTGTTTGTTTGTTTGTTTATTTTATTTATAAAGCACAATTAAAACAATGTAGCGTTGACCAATGTGCTGTACAATCTCTAAATAAAAATGACACAATATTAACTTTCAGACAAACAATGACCAACAACTACAAATGTTATAAAAAAGGCTCTTGCTAATTAGTCTGCAAACCCAAACGCTAATTCAAGTAAATGCACTTTAAATTTTCGTTTAAAATAACCTAATGGCGGAGCCAGTCTGAGATGTAGAGGTAGCTTATTCCAGCGCTTCGGAGCTGCTACTGCAAATGCCCGGTCACCACTCAATTTCAATCTAGTCCTAGGAATGTCTAGGATCGTTTGATTTGCTGATCTGAGAGACCTGGGTGGTTTGTATATACGAATGAATTCCACTAAATAAGGTGGGGCCAAATTAGGCAACGCTTTATATACAACAATCAATAGTTTAAAATCAATTCTGTACTGCACTGGCAAGCACTGAAGTGACGCTAAAATCGGTGTTACATGCTGTTTTTTACAAGTACCTGTTAAAAGCCTAGCAGCCGCATTTTGAGCCAATTGAAGATGATTTAACAATACTTGGCTAATACCCACATACAGCCAGTTAGTAATCCAGTTTTACAGAAATAAAAGCATAAATAATTATTTCAAAAGGATTATTATTGTGTGTGTGTGATGGAGTGCTGGGAACAGATGCTCTCCTCCATTTACTCCATTTACATGCGTCTCCAGCCAGCTTCTCATTCCTGCCAGATTTCCCTCATCTCACACTCCAGGAACACCAGCAGCGGGGAAACACACTTCAGATTCCCTCAGCTGATTAGATATTCACTGCGCTAGAGGAAAACATCCATTATGATGCACACGGTCATCAATTCATAGCTGTTTCCTCAAACATAGCCACTTTTGCCTCTAAACTGCATACGTCTACTCTCTCTCTACTGTAATTAAAGCATCTCTCTCCCTCATTCTGCGGTGGAAATTATATGTCATGCTGTAAGGCTAATTTCATAGCTAGCTTTTATGTATCCTAAATACCAACAAATAAATAATATTTTCAAACTTTTTGTGTAATTTGAAAAAATTTCTGGAAATTATAATATCAGTATAAAGAGAAGTTTGTTTAAAAAAAATCAACCAACATAAAGTTGAAGACCCTTGTATAAATTAACTTTGATTCCTATGCTATGAGAATTATTATCTCAGACATAACTGATGCATATAATTTGACAGATGTACATTCTTATTGTAAAAAAACCACTGAAACTACTTTGGGTAACTTGCTTATGTATTTAGTTCATTTGAGGTTATTTTAGAACAACGATTTTCTAATACATAAGGGTACCAACAATTCCTCTTCACTCTAACATCCTTGAAGAAATATGAAATAAAAACAAGTTTCGCTTATTACAATTGCATCTATAAAAATACAATTTGGACACTAACAATACAAACAAACCTTTCTCCTTGTGCATGCTGGGCCGTCATCCTCCTCCTCTTCCTCGTCTGTTTGTTTGCAGATCAGAGTTTTGCTCGTTTAAGTTTACTGCAGCGTAAACGCTCTAGACCCACATAACAACACTTAGATCAAACATGAAAAAGATCTCGTTCATTTAGTAGCTTTAGGTGGTAAGCGTATCGAAAGATTTCAGGAGAAGCAAGATTTTGCAAGTTCCTTTACGAGCTTATAATTAAAGCATCTCTCTCCCTCATTCTGCGGTGGAAATTATATGTCATGCTGTAAGGCTAATTTCATAGCTAGCTTTTATGTATCCTAAATACCAACAAATAAATAATATTTTCAAACTTTTTGTGTAATTTGAAAACATTTCTGGAAATTATAATATCAGTATAAAGAGAAGTTTGTTTAAAAAAAATCAACCAACATAAAGTTGAAGACCCTTGTATAAATGAACTTTGATTCCTATGCTATGAGAATTATTATCTCAGACATAACTGATGCATATAATTTGACAGATGTACATTCTTATTGTAAAAAACCACTGAAACTACTTTGGGTAACTTGCTTATGTATTTAGTTCATTTGAGGTTATTTTAGAACAACGATTTTCTAATACATAAGGGTACCAACAATTCCTCTTCACTCTAACATCCTTGAAGAAATATGAAATAAAAACAAGTTTCGCTTATTACAATTGCATCTATAAAAATACAATTTGGACACTAACAATACAAACAAACCTTTCTCCTTGTGCATGCTGGGCCGTCATCCTCCTCCTCTTCCTCGTCTGTTTGTTTGCAGATCAGAGTTTTGCTCGTTTAAGTTTACTGCAGCGTAAACGCTCTAGACCCACATAACAACACTTAGATCAAACATGAAAAAGATCTCGTTCATTTAGTAGCTTTAGGTGGTAAGCGTATCGAAAGATTTCAGGAGAAGCAAGATTTTGCAAGTTCCTTTACGAGCTTATAAACACCTGCAAAGTAAAATACTAAAAATGTAAATGCACAGTGATGCTTACCAGAATAGTTTTATTGAAATTACCCCATGCATCCATATCTTTTGGTAAATATTCATTGTTTTGTTCACATCCGAACTGCATAAAGATGGCAGACATCACTGCTACCACAGGTACAAGATGTAGCACATTTAAAACACATAAGAGTGTATAAAACGATGACCTGTGGCATTACATCTAAATAAGTATATATATATATTATTAATATTATAGGATATTCTGCCCTATACAGCATTTCATTTATTTTTTTTATGACGTTTTAGTGCATTTTTTTGTTTGTTGACAAATTCAACAAAATGTGTAGTTAACACATTATAACTGTCAGGGAATTAAGTCCATTTTAAGACAATTTAATGTTAATTATTGCTATATTGCAGTTTTTTTCAACTGCTTACACACAAAATCTTTACTTGTGACACAATTTCTGAAAGCTGACACGCAAACAGCAGAAGCACACACCAAATCTACGCTAATTCTCGGCCTTTGACTCAGTTTTCAGTTTCATAAAACACGTTTTGCAACACACAATTCTCTATGTAACACGCTAACTCCTCCCATGTGCTTTACTGAACACCAACCAATCAATAAATACACATCTACACAACTACACATGCTTGATGTGTAATACTGTATTCACAACCACTGATGCTCACAGTAAAAAAGCTTTGCTTTCGTGTTTACCGTGAATTTTTCAACATCTCTCTGCCAATTACTTTCAGTCTTGCACAGAAATGTACATAGGAGCTCATGAAATAAAAGCTTTAGGTTTTGAATAACTGTGTGTGTATATGATATATCCAAAAATATAACATTATGGAAAAGGTGTTTGCAATGCAAGACAAATGTTTGCTTTTGAGATGTGTTTGTGATATTTTGAATGCAACGCTTCATTTTGCGAGAGATGTGAGGCATTTTGCATTTTGTGTGTGCAATTCTCGGATTTGTGTGTGAAGTTTTTTAAAAAAGAGGCAACGTTTTGAAAATGTGTGTAAGCAGTTGAAAAAACTGTAATGTAAGCATCTTTGACGGGATCGAGTCGAGTCATTGGCAGTCTTGGGCTGGACTCTACAGCCAGATCCGGGCGAGTTACGCTGAACAGGAATCAGCTACAACACAAACACATGCTCCAGAGCTGTGTTTTCCAGAGGTTCACAGATCCTCCGCCGCCACATCTGACTCTGAGCCGGTTAGATCTGGATCCGGTTAATCTGCTCAGAGTGGTCATGTGACCCTGCCGCACCGCTCCATTCACAGCAGGCTGATAAATGGGGCGGATTACAGCGCTCTCTCTCTCTGTGATGTAACCCGTGTCTCTCTGAATGATTTCTGGGGCTCAGAGGGTTCATTGCAGTGCTGTATGACTAAGTGTGCTGCAGCAGGACTCATCCCTCCACCCGAGCAGAGATGCTAATGCAGCATCGCTAGAGAAAACACGCAGCTGAGACATTCTCAGACTGCACTGAAAACATCTGATTCAAAAGAGCCACTCATTCACGAATCAGAATCGTCTCCGTCTCTGTCAATGAACACTGAAACACAGATGCTGGAGGAGTTAGGCTACTATGTTCACTCAGAAATCGCTAGTCAATTTCACAAATATTTACAAAGAAATAGCAACACATTGAAGTGAACGTGACATTTTGAAGTACAAATACTGAAATAGATTTTGCTTACAAAATACTCTTACACATTTATTGTTTTACAGTAAGGGAAATCAAGTGTGGATGTCAAACTTTGTAGACTTGCTCCACTCAGAAAAGGATATGGAAAGCAAATTGATAAATTGCTACTATACATGACATAAGTTTGATTTAATGAGAAAAATATTATTATAAAAAAATATTATTTATATGTTATTGTATTATAAATTGAATATATAAAGATATCCATGAGTAGGTTGTGTTGATAACATAATTTGCCTACAATCATTACCTTACAGAGCTATTTTTAATGCGTTTAACCCATAGTTGATATAAATTAATATAAATCAATGTATTAATGTGGATTTAGTGATGCTAAGCACACTTGTTTGAATAAAACCCGTTAATTGACATGTTACCATCTTTAGGTTACCCTTTTTATTCAGTAGGCCTTCACGTAACTAACCGTTAACTATAGTAAGAATGCATTTGAATTAATATTACTTACTGTGTAATTAGCCTGTAATAAGGACACAATAAAATAAAGTGTGACAAATCAGAGGAACTGCTGATGTGAGCTGAACTGAGGAGTGTGTTACTATATTTTGGTGAAAGATTATATAGACAACATTGTATTTCAGTGGAATAATGTGCAAGTATGAGTGTGGATCCACAAACATGATGTTTTCTTTCTCACGTTTTCTCTGATGAGTGTGTGTGTGTGTGTGTGTGTGTGTGTGAGTGTGTGTGTGAGTATGAGTGAGTGAGGGAGTGTGTGTGTGTATGTGTGAGTATGAGTGAGTGAGGGAGTGTGTGTGTGTATGTGTGAGTATGAGTGAGTGAGGGAGTGTGTGTGTGTATGTGTGAGTATGAGTGAGTGAGGGAGTGTGTGTGTGTATGTGTGAGTATGAGTGAGTGAGGGAGTGTGTGTGTGTATGTGTGAGTATGAGTGAGTGAGGGAGTGTGTGTGTGTATGTGTGAGTATGAGTGAGTGAGGGAGTGTGTGTGTGTATGTGTGAGTATGAGTGAGTGAGGGAGTGTGTGTGTGTATGTGTGAGTATGAGTGAGTGAGGGAGTGTGTGTGTGTATGTGTGAGTATGAGTGAGTGAGGGAGTGTGTGTGTGTATGTGTGAGTATGAGTGAGTGAGGGAGTGTGTGTGTGTATGTGTGAGTATGAGTGAGTGAGGGAGTGTGTGTGTGTATGTGTGAGTATGAGTGAGTGAGGGAGTGTGTGTGTGTATGTGTGAGTATGAGTGAGTGAGGGAGTGTGTGTGTGTATGTGTGAGTATGAGTGAGTGAGGGAGTGTGTGTGTGTATGTGTGAGTATGAGTGAGTGAGGGAGTGTGTGTGTGTATGTGTGAGTATGAGTGAGTGAGGGAGTGTGTGTGTGTATGTGTGAGTATGAGTGAGTGAGGGAGTGTGTGTGTGTATGTGTGAGTATGAGTGAGTGAGGGAGTGTGTGTGTGTATGTGTGAGTATGAGTGAGTGAGGGAGTGTGTGTGTGTATGTGTGAGTATGAGTGAGTGAGGGAGTGTGTGTGTGTATGTGTGAGTATGAGTGAGTGAGGGAGTGTGTGTGTGTATGTGTGAGTATGAGTGAGTGAGGGAGTGTGTGTGTGTATGTGTGAGTATGAGTGAGTGAGGGAGTGTGTGTGTGTATGTGTGAGTATGAGTGAGTGAGGGAGTGTGTGTGTGTATGTGTGAGTATGAGTGAGTGAGGGAGTGTGTGTGTGTATGTGTGAGTATGAGTGAGTGAGGGAGTGTGTGTGTGTATGTGTGAGTATGAGTGAGTGAGGGAGTGTGTGTGTGTATGTGTGAGTATGAGTGAGTGAGGGAGTGTGTGTGTGTATGTGTGAGTATGAGTGAGTGAGGGAGTGTGTGTGTGTATGTGTGAGTATGAGTGAGTGAGGGAGTGTGTGTGTGTATGTGTGAGTATGAGTGAGTGAGGGAGTGTGTGTGTGTATGTGTGAGTATGAGTGAGTGAGGGAGTGTGTGTGTGTATGTGTGAGTATGAGTGAGTGAGGGAGTGTGTGTGTGTATGTGTGAGTATGAGTGAGTGAGGGAGTGTGTGTGTGTATGTGTGAGTATGAGTGAGTGAGGGAGTGTGTGTGTGTGTGTGTGAGTATGAGTGAGTGAGTGAGTGAGTGTGTGTGTGTGTGCTGATCTTCATCATGGACAGATTAGGGAAAGCCTGTAGTTTTAGCTCTGTGTTGTGCTTCTGCTTTTCTGAACCGAATCATCAGCCGTTCACAGACCGACAGCTGTGTGTGTGACATACTGCTAAACATGTTCACATTGAGTGACCTAGATGAGTGTCCAGATGATTGGGGTCAGCCAGGGTTTTTGTGAAGAAGTCTCTTCTGCTCACCAAGGCTGTTTGTTTGATCAAAATCACAGCAAAAATAGTAATATTGTGAAATATCATTATCATTTAAAATAACAGCAACACTTTATTTTACTTTACTTCTTACACACGTTGCAAGCACTTACTATAACAATAAGTTGTGCATAATCACAAACAACTAACCCTGAAACTCTGTCCCACTGTCACAAGGTCACCAGCCCAGTCACAATCCCAATCGCCAGCCAGTCACCAGCTCAGTCACCTTACCACATTAAGGACTCCATTTCCCAGCATCCCGCCTGCTTCACACCTGCACCTGATCCCTAGTCTCAGCCTCAGAGGTCATGCCCACGGACCCTTGGCTAAATGTCTGATGCATGTGGGACACAAAAGTGGAAACACTTCAGGAATGTCGAAGTCGTCATCGGATTGGTTGAATTCTTCAGGATTTCTGGTAGACGTGTGTGTCACGTTCTGTAACGTTCCATCTGGAAACAAAGATGCCGTGATGCCAAACCCCCTCACGAAAGAAGAAAGCCGTAGTGTTTACAACTGTGACGACGAGCACTTATCAGGATCAACTAAATGCTGGAGTTTCAAAAGTATGTGAAATATTTAAAGTTCGCGGCATAAAATCTTTAAAATACATCCAAGAGTTTTACACACCGGTCTGTTATTGTGGTGACATTTCCACACCCCGAAACGTGACGCTGAACGAAACGAACTGTGATAGGTTGGTTGACATGTCGGTCAAACGGCCTCATGGGCGGGCCTTGGCCAATGAAAGCTGCCATGGATTCCAGACTAGAGGTCTGCATTCCCAAGGCTCTCCTGTGGGAACCAACAAAATTTTTTACAATCCCCGAATAAAACGCGGTAGCGGTCGGTAACTCTGGTGTAATTTGAACGGGAGCGGGCGGTCTAACAATATTCCATTCCCAACGTCCATTTAGAACAGCATATCTGCGCTTTATTCTTATTGACCACCGGTATAGCTTGCGCTCAGGACTGTTATGCACGCGCTGCACGCATGCTTTAAACGTCGCACGTTTTATTTGCGTGGTCTGTGCGCAGCATGTGTGCAGCATGTGCATAACGATGCTCAGAGCAGGCTGTACCGGTGGTAAATATACGGCCCTCAGACAGAACAGGCAGGTTGTCGATGCGTGACAGAGCAGAATAAGGATGGAGCAAAGTGTGGATGCGCTGTCCTTGAAGGACGTTCAACTCAGGTTTTTTTATATTTTGCTTAGCCTATAATTTTAAATGAAAGATGTCGTATTTATTTATTTTTCTCTGCGACACTTTTCCTACTGTGTTAACAGGAAAATGTCAAATGAATTTAGTATTTTGACAAGACGAATAAAAATAGCTAATAGGCTATTTTTGTACAACCTACATTAAAAAAATGTTTTCTCTCTGCACACATTTTCCCTATTGTGTTGTCGATGTTAAATGAATTGTATCCTGACAAGACGAATAAAAATAAGAAATACAATTTTTGTACAACATTTTTATTTTCTCTTACACTTTTTTTCCTACTGTGTTGCATAAAATACAACAGTGTCATCTTTGCATTAAAAATTACATAACTGAGTGAATGACACTTAATGACAGTTGTCATAAACATGCATAAAAAACCTTCATATTCATGACATGTGTCATGTCATGATTATGTAGGTGTCAAGTCATGATTATGAAGGTGTCATGTCAGTCTTATGCACACCCCTTCAAGTAAAGTGTTACCGAACTGCTTACCTGTCGCTTGCCTGCCTTCCATATCTACTACTAATCCTGTGAATAAACTTCTTGAAACGTACCTGTTTGTCTCCTAATGGTCTCCTTCCGTTTGCTGACACCCTATAGTACGTATATGTTGTTAATTAATATCACTCAGTACTTACCTGCGCAATTACACTGCAATAGGCATACAAAACATTTTTTGTGACCAAAATAACACTTTTCTATTTATATTGTAAAATGTCATTTATTCCTGTGATGTCATGTTCAAATCCATTTCTTCCTTCCATATATAGAGTTATTCTGAAAAATGATTATGATTGCACTTTTTCATATGATAAACGTGATTATAATGCAGTGTTACTTTAGAATCATTAATATACTATTTGTTAATATTTCGAATTAGTTTTTATTTTTATATTTTCTGTTTTCATTGAAGTTTTAGTTAAAGGTGTAGTAATGTAGTGGTGTTTGTTTTTATATATATATATATATGTATGTCTATGGTTTTAATTTATTTAGTTTTAGTTTTCAACATAAACTAAATGAAAATAAGAAATGTTGACTTGGCAACTAACTGAAATAAAATAAGTTTAATTAAGTTTAATAAATTAAGTTTATAAAAAAATAGTTTTATAGTTTTTTTTTTTAAGTTCAACAGAATAAGTTTAAATGTAAAGCAATTGTTTATTTTATAAGTAATTAATAATAAAAAAATGTTTTTTTGTTATAGTCAAGGAAAATAACCCTGATACAATGAAGGGTGTCTAGCCTAAAATAACTTGAGAAGAAAAACAACAACTTTAATTCACTCTCGCACTGTATTACACATTTTCTGAAGCCATACAATATGTTTGAGAAAACAAGAGACCTTTAAATAGTTTCTTGCTGAAAATCTTGCAGCTGTCAAATCTTGTACAGATGTTTGATGTCAGTGAAGATCCGCCACAGATACACCATCAGCCCTGTGTCTCTGAATGTGTGAGAATGACATCTGAGAGCATCACTGAAGACATTCACACAGGCTTTCAACCTCACGTGAGGCTTCACTATTCAGCTGATTTATTATATTTATCACTATTTGACCCTTAAAGTCTTGTGCCAGTTCAGCAGCAGTGCGGTCTGGATTGAACATCACATACTGTCTAATATAAAAATCTATTTTTGTGGCTTGTGTGTTTCTATCCACAGGTGCTTCTCTGGAGCTCTTCTCTGCTGGTGTGGAGAGTATTTCCATGCCTCTCATCACAGCGTTCGACAGGTGACAGCATGTGCCTGGAGGCCAGCGCTTTCATAATGTTTGAGCTTACTTTGTTTGACATGCAAAAAAAAGATACATAGAGCGCAAGACGCTGTAGGCAAGAGATGTGTGTTTGTTTGCATTTCATAGACCAGCAATTAATAAATGCATAATCATCTAGTGTAATTGACCCTTCGCAAAGAGCATGATTGACAGACAATCTGACCAATCATAATGCAGAATCCGGCATTTTGTCCGAAAAAACAAATCAGACAGGCGAGTAGATTAACTTTGGTGGACTTCAACTTGAAAAATTGTGTGTACTGACATCTTCCCGTGGTTGAAATAAAATACGTTCTGAAGTTCATTCATGTTCATTTCGTGCTTTAAGTAAATATGAAAAGACGATCAGTATACATTATTTACAGTTAGTGTTGATGATTGCATTGTTTTTCATATGTATATGCTTATAGTTGAGATCACTCGTTTCTGCATCTTCCTGGTCTGTGTTTTTGATCGGCACTTTCTAGACTCATTCAGGAGATGCATAATAGCGCCCCTAGCGTATAACAGTGAAAACACAGAAACCCGGAAAATTCCGTGTTTGGCGGGGTAAAAGTTAAAGAGCCGCAAAATGGTATTTATTTTTTTAACGTCTTAAAAATGAAAACATTTGAAAGCTGAGACCTTGTTTCATACCAGAAATAAACTGCCCTGTGTTGGGTAAGTTACTCAAAAAAAGTAAGCCACAACAAATTACTTCTTTAATATTGTAATTTGATTACATTACTGATTACTGCATTTCAAAAGTAATCAGATTACTAATTACTTTACTTTCAAGTTACTTTCAAGTTTACTTTACTTTTCAAGTTATTAAACCTAAAAAAAAAATACACTACAAAGTGAAACTCAGTTCTTTCATTCATTTAATATTTTCTGAAAAATTACATAAGTATTAAAACAGCAACTTGAATGATAACTTGCATTTTTTTCTGATAACAGCGAAACAAACGTAAAATGTTTCATATGGTTTTTAATGTTTCGTAATCGTACGCATAAGAGTAGGCGAATACATTCTTTGAAACTGTAAAAGGTCTACTTTTATTTGAATACACTCGAAATATCAACAAAACTGTCATGCGTGCCTACTGTGCTGGAGCGAGGAGACGCGGAGACGTAGCAGATTCCAATAGAACTTTATTGAACAGAACACCAGGAAAGCACACGTAGCACTGGGGTGAGACGAACAATACCGGACGGGAAACGAGGGGCAGAACACACTTTAAATACACTGGAAACTAATCGGACACACCTGGGATCAATGGAACTGAACGGGGAACATCTGGAACAAATGATAATTATAAGGACTGGAACGGGAAGGACCAAATAAGGGCATAGGAGGAACACAGGGGAAAACCAGGACATGGAACACGTGGGGAGCAAAACACGGAACAGAGTCTAACAAAAACACTGTGCTTTTGTAAAAAATAATCCTTGTGAAACCAATGCGAGGTACAGTCTTTCATCTGAGCTAATCTAGCCTATAATGTGATCATGCCCACTATCGCGCACTGTAAAATAATCATCCACGTGAAACTAGGCTTGAGATGCACAAACATGTAAATGCCCATATCACCTCTTTAAACAAACAAAGATTCATCAAGTTCATCTCGGCTACTTTTCGTTTTTGGAAGGAGACGCGCTGTGAGGAATAAACCTTGAATTTACCTCAGAAGGCTTAATCCAGAAGATCTCATTCTGATGAGTCATTTATGTTTTACTTATATTAGTGTTATTGTGACACAAACTTGTACACATTCACTAGTTGATGTTTTCCCAAACTATAAAGCCAGACTAAAATATGTGAAATCAAGTGCAACATTTTGAAATATGCATCCTTTCATTGCATCTAAATGTTGTAGGACTCATCTGCATTTTAGCTCGCATTCTCTGGTGATTTATTAAAGGGCATACTGACGCTCAAAACATGATTTTTACTTCATATTTTTTAACACTGCATTTGTAACTGGAGTAACGTAATTTTATTGACATTAGTAACTTTAATCAATTACAATTACAATTACATACATTTAAAATGTAACGCATTACATTACTGTGTTACCAGGAAAAGTAATTTGATTACAGTAAGGCGTTACTGTGTAATGCTTATACCCAACTCTGGTCTTGTCTGTCGGCGTGTTGTTAGTTTCCTCTTTGCTCTGCAAAGTATTTTTCATGATGTGTAGTGTGAGAGCGCCATGGCTTGTCGGACGTAGCAACAGTAACTAAGGGGGGCGGGTCTTTGTGAAGGGCCAATTACTTCACATGACATGAATAAAACACCAAAACATAAAACAAAAAACATCATCACCCAGTTCTCAGAAAGTGTCACACAGAGCTTCTGAGAGCCTTATGCATGCTTCATGAAGGTGATCAATTAAACATGAGCCATATGCTGCAATAACAGTACAGCCCTGAGCTTTCATTACTCCTCGTGAAACAATCCGCACCAGTTTCATTCTTCTGTGAGACACGAAGGGTTCAAATTGTGAAGACTGTGCTGGTCGCTCATTTTCCACTGGTTTAGCATGAATAGTGAGTGAGGCTTTGAAAAAGCACCATAAAAGTGTCTTAAATGACGCATACAACTGTGTTATATAGTTCTCTATAGTCATTCAGTAGATTTCTGAGAAACAGACTAAAATCTGAGTTGCTATTCACTGAGAATCTGCCCTAGGTTAGTTGATCTGGTTCACAAAACTGAATGATTCACTCACAAATCTGAGCTGCGAAGAGTCAGTTTTCAGTCTCTCTTCAATGGAAAAGAGCAGCTGGCACAGTCTTCTAACGTCTTCTTTTTACATTCTACAGAGGACAGAATGTCATGCAGGTTTGAATGAGGATGACAGAAGTTTAGGGTGGTTCCTTTAAAGCACACATCAGATTCATGTTTTGGCTTTATTCATCGTGATGACCTTGAGAAAGTGCAATTTTCTGCAGTAATTGCTGCTAGATGTTGCTGGCATGCAATAGGAAACCACCACAGCTGATAACATCCATCATGTGTCTTGTCGTCTATATGCAATACCTTCAAGATATTGCAACATGCTTTTTTGAGAAATTGGTAAAAATGTTGGAACAGCTGGGGACATACATGCTCTAAGAAACCAGGCTCACCTTAAATCAGTGAGAAGCATCACAGCTGTGCTCTGAATGTTTCAGACTCAAATACATTATGAACATCTGCACCATCAGTAGGCAAAGCAGAAACCAGCCCTTATGCTAAGTTTGGGGAATAAAGGGGTAACAACCTGTAAAATTATAAATCATTTATACTGTAAGTATTTTGAAACTAAGAGGTGCTTATTCTAATATTACGTGGTATGTATGGCCTAAACAACAATCTTATGTTTGGGAATGATTTAGAAAGACGAGATATACTTTTTATAATATATTGGTATTTTATTATAGGCGCATAGGTATTTTTTAATCATGGGGTACACATTATATTATTAAAGGATGGACATGATGGAGATTACTGAACAACAAAACTGGACATCTAGAGAAATGAGTTAATGAGTTTCTGCTATGATTTATAATTCACAAGTCTACTTACCTTATGAAAGCTTATTCGTCGATCTCAGCAACTTCTCAACACCACTATCACCAAATAACTTTGCATGATATACCATCAAGGTTCAACGCAGCTTAAAACAAGTTTACCTCTTTCCAGCTGTTCGCAGAAAAAATACATGATACAACATTTGTATTTCAGTGGATGTATACTGTGGTATTTTTATAGCAAAAAAAATGTTGAGGGTTTAATTTGGCCATCGAACAATTAAATTAAAACCAGTGTAATTTTTTTTCTGTAATTACTGTGCAAATATACAAATCTGTGTTTATGTCCAACGTGTTCCTCCATTTTTTCCTCCGTGTTCCTCCATGTAGTTACAGGGTAAATACAACATTTGCGGTCTGTAAATTAAAGTGGTGCTTTGTTCCCCCATTGTTCCATGTAGTTACAGGGTAAATACAACATTTGCGGGCTGTAAATTAAAGTGGTGCTTGTTCCCCCCTTGTTC
>NW_015505971.1:305077-331330 GCF_001515645.1 Sinocyclocheilus grahami
GGCTGTAAATTAAAGTGGTGCTTTGTTCCCCCCTTGTTCCTTGTAGTTACAGGGTAAATACAACATTTGTGGGCTTTAAATTAAAGTGGTGCTTTATTTTCCCCTTGTTCCTTGTAATTACAGGGTAAATACAACATTTGCGGGCTGTAAATTAAAGTGGTGCTTTGTTCCCCCCTTGTTCCATGTAGTTACAGGGAAAATACAACAGTTGTGGGCTGTAAATTAAAGTGGTGCTTTGTTCCCCCCTTGTTCCATGTAGTTACAGGGAAAATACAACAGTTGTGGGCTGTAAATTAAAGTGGTGCTTTGTTCCCCCCTTGTTCCATGTAGTTACAGGGAAAATACAACAGTTGTGGGCTGTAAATTAAAGTGGTGCTTTGTTCCCCCCTTGTTCCATGTAGTTACAGGGAAAATACAACAGTTGTGGGCTGTAAATTAAAGTGGTGCTTTGTTCCCCCCTTGTTCCATGTAGTTACAGGGAAAATACAACAGTTGTGGGCTGTAAATTAAAGTGGTGCTTTGTTCCCCCCTTGTTCCATGTAGTTACAGGGAAAATACAACAGTTGTGGGCTGTAAATTAAAGTGGTGCTTTGTTCCCCCCTTGTTCCATGTAGTTACAGGGAAAATACAACAGTTGTGGGCTGTAAATTAAAGTGGTGCTTTGTTCCCCCCTTGTTCCATGTAGTTACAGGGAAAATACAACAGTTGTGGGCTGTAAATTAAAGTGGTGCTTTGTTCCCCCCTTGTTCCATGTAGTTACAGGGAAAATACAACAGTTGTGGGCTGTAAATTAAAGTGGTGCTTTGTTCCCCCCTTGTTCCATGTAGTTACAGGGAAAATACAACAGTTGTGGGCTGTAAATTAAAGTGGTGCTTTGTTCCCCCCTTGTTCCATGTAGTTACAGGGAAAATACAACAGTTGTGGGCTGTAAATTAAAGTGGTGCTTTGTTCCCCCCTTGTTCCATGTAGTTACAGGGAAAATACAACAGTTGTGGGCTGTAAATTAAAGTGGTGCTTTGTTCCCCCCTTGTTCCATGTAGTTACAGGGAAAATACAACAGTTGTGGGCTGTAAATTAAAGTGGTGCTTTGTTCCCCCCTTGTTCCATGTAGTTACAGGGAAAATACAACAGTTGTGGGCTGTAAATTAAAGTGGTGCTTTGTTCCCCCCTTGTTCCATGTAGTTACAGGGAAAATACAACAGTTGTGGGCTGTAAATTAAAGTGGTGCTTTGTTCCCCCCTTGTTCCATGTAGTTACAGGGAAAATACAACAGTTGTGGGCTGTAAATTAAAGTGGTGCTTTGTTCCCCCCTTGTTCCATGTAGTTACAGGGAAAATACAACAGTTGTGGGCTGTAAATTAAAGTGGTGCTTTGTTCCCCCCTTGTTCCATGTAGTTACAGGGAAAATACAACAGTTGTGGGCTGTAAATTAAAGTGGTGCTTTGTTCCCCCCTTGTTCCATGTAAGTACAGGGTAAGTGGCTACAACAAATTGCTCTGAAACGATTGTTCATACAGTAGGTCATACATACATACATACATTATATATCAGGTAATGTATCAATAAACATGGTGGACTGTTTTATTTAATTCAAATATTGTTTGCAATTTACTATAGGCCTACTGCTGGGTTAAATTAACCCAAAATGGGTTTTAAAATTAAAATCACACACAATATAACACAGGCAACAGATAGCCTAATAAAATATTAAAATTGTTACACCAGTTCAGAAAAAAAGCAAAGCAACTCCATACTTATACAGCTTAGACAGTTAAACCAAATTCTTTTGAAACACTTGTTTAAGAATAGATTTTGTTCAATTTGTTCATGTTTTTCACCCATTGACTTAATGACTAATTGATTAACTAGTAATGACTAGTTAAACTATTATGGCCAAACCATCATGCCAATAAACACAGTAATAAACACTGAAAGTCCTTAGTTTCAAAATACTTACAGTAGAAATCATTTGTAATTTTACAGATTATTACTCCTTTATTCCCCAAACTTCGCATATTGTTACCTTATACCTACACGGAGGTGCTGAATAGGTACACTGTAATTACAAAAAAGTTACGCTGTAGATTCTGTTTACTTACACAGTACATTGCGGGTTGTAATCTAAAGCGTTACCGATATTTGTACTAGATGTTAATATCTGCTTTATAAGTACTAAACAGTCAGTATATAATATGCATGTTAATAAGCAACTAGTTAATAGTGAGAATTGGTCCTTAAAATAAAGTGTTTCCAGACACAATTAGTAAGTAATAAAATCAATGCGGTGTTCACTGCACTGCTGCTCATGTAAAAGGCACAGTATGTATATATAATCCACAACTACGCACTAAAAGAGGAAGAAATAGTCATTACTGAACAAGTGAACTCAGATCATTACAGGTTATATCAATTGATCCACTCCAATGATCGATATTTGGCAGAGTAGCTTGTGTTTTGTTGTGAAAATGGCATCATTCTGTGTTATTAAAAATGGGTTTGTTGAAAATGAGCACAGTTAGTGGTGTGTGTCTTTGAGACGTTCTTGTGAAACGCTGAGTGATTGAGCTCTACTTCCTCAGGTCACTTCCACAATGGAAAGCCCATTTTGCAGTGATGCATAATTACTATCAGTAAATGATGTGCTCTTCTATAAATTCCAGGTAATATAATGAGTGTTTAGTCACAGTTCTCCAGTAATGCATGAAATATTTATTCTATGCAACTCTTGAAAACTGAGGCTATTTAGGCTAAGCAACTAGTTAATAGTGAGAATTGGTCCTTAAAATAAAGTGTTTCCAGACACAATTAGTAAGTAATAAAATCAATGCGGTGTTCACTGCACTGCTGCTCATGTAAAAGGCACAGTATGGATATATAATCCACAACTACGCACTAAAAGAGGAAGAAATAGTCATTACTGAACAAGTGAACTCAGATCATTACAGGTTATCTCAATTGATCCACTCCAATGATCGATATTTGGCAGAGTAGCTTGTGTTTTGTTGTGAAAATGGCATCATTCTGTGTTATTAAAAATGGGTTTGTTGAAAATGAGCACAGTTAGTGGTGTGTGTCTTTGAGACGTTCTTGTGAAACGCTGAGTGATTGAGCTCTACTTCCTCAGGTCACTTCCACAATGGAAAGCCCATTTTGCAGTGATGCATAATTACTATCAGTAAATGATGTGCTCTTCTATAAATTCCAGGTAATATAATGAGTGTTTAGTCACAGTTCTCCAGTAATGCATGAAATATTTATTCTATGCAACTCTTGAAAACTGAGGCTATTTAGGCCCGTTCAGACCAAGAACGATAGCTATAAAGATAACTATAACGACATCAACTCACGATCATGTGCTGTTCATTATAAACGTGTTGCAGTTTTGTCGTCTGTCACTTTAAATGCTCGAGCTCTCAAAAGTGGATTCTGATTGGCTGCCAGAGTTTTTATCGTTCATCAGCTGAAACATTGGTGTGGTGTGGTCCGTTGGTGTGGACACCGCTATTCTTTTACATTTACAATGGTTTTTATAACTATATCTTCTCATTTAACTGAACAATACACCCCAATTGACAATTCTGACGTCATTTATTCCGTTTTTTATTCATTCTCTCTTCTGTGGAACACAAAAGGAGATTTTTAGTAGACTGTCAAAAAATCTAATTCCATAACATGAAATCATAAAGATGCATGAGGAGCTGTCGTTATTTTATTCCTCGCTCTAGCGTATATTGCACCAGGTTTGATGTCAGTGATGCCAAACGCATTGGTTCTCATGAGTCTCATAGCCTCGTGCAGGTCGTTTTCACTCTGCTTTTGTGTTCCATGGAAGAAATCAAGTCAAATAGGGTTGAAACCCCAAACCATTGACACTTCTGAGTGAACTAGCTTTCATTCCTTACTAGAAAACCTTTAGACGTCCTCTTTTGAGTTTTGGTTCCTCTGAAAGCATCTTTGTTCAGAAACCAGGCATTGCTGTAAAAAAACGCCACTAGATTCTGAACGCCACCAAACAACGTGTGAACTCGCTTCACCTCCCCTCAAGCTCATAAGGTAAAATCCTGTTCTCTCGGTCAGGAAAGCAGGGCTCTGTTTTTAGAGCTGTCAGAGCCCACACACCCAGCGTGGGCGGCGTTTGCTGTGTGAAGGGAAGTACAGGCCTAAACCCTGTAATCTGGAGCTTCTGTCATCACTGAGTCACTCCCAGCCAGAGATCCCGTCTCCATTTCCCGTAGCCCCTCTCCTCAGACTCCAGCCCGAGCGATCCAGCACAAGTGGGCAGATGCTGAGCGATCATCAGGACATTTTCCCCTGGAAGTGCAGCCAAAGTAGGATTTGCATCAAGCGTTCATTCAAAACAACAATAGACGGACCGTAAGAATGTCCAAAGGACTCAAGAAAACCCGATTCCCTGCATGTCATGTTGGCTGTGGGAAGGTTACGGGGATTACCAGCTTTCAGTTTTACAATGACATCGTATGCACCGGTAATCCCTCCACAAGCCATTCTTCCCTATTCTTCAGCTTTCTTGTGTGAACAGAATCCACATATACGTATAAACTGTACAGGGGATTTCCTGCGCTAGTGAAATCTTTAGGTCGCCAATCGAGCAAAACTATGCAATGCCAAGCCAGGATCAATCATGTTTGACGTGATTGTATTGTCCTGTTCTGAGTAAGACTTATTATTTTCAGCAATATGCTGGCAGGGAAAGTGAAAATGAATATCTGCAGTTTATGAATATGAATGTGCTATACAAGTAAACTTATCTAACAAGCACAAGCTGTGTTGAAATATAATGGTCCCCGAATGACTCTCAGAAGGAAACTGATAAGCAGACAGAATGTGATAAGATCAAAAGTCAAGAGCATGCATTTCAGAAACGCATCAATAAAAACAGGTCTGTCTAATTTAAAAATGGTCCATTTTACCCATTCATTTTGAGTGTTATGTGTATTTTTATGCATGTCATTAGCAACATGTTGAACTCTAATGCAGTGGTTCCCAACCCTGGTCCTTGAGGCACCCCAACACTGCACATTTTGCATGTCTCCTTTCTATGATGCACCAATTTCAGGTCTTGGAGTCTCAACTAATGAGCTGATGACCTGAATCAGGTGTGTTTGATTAAGGAGACATGCAAAACGTGCAGTGTTGGGGTGCCTCCAGGACCAGGGTTGGGAACCACAGTCATTCTGTTTGTGTGGAGATGTTTTCTGTAAAATAGTCAATCACTTGCGTTGCTCTATAGAAAACCTTTAGATGTCCTCTTTTGAGTTTTGGTTCCTCTGAAAGCATCTGCGTTCAGAAACCAGGCATTGCTGTAAAAAAACGCCACTAGATTCTGAACGCCACCAAACAACGTGTGAACTCGCTTCACCTCCCCTCAAGCTCATAAGGTAAAATCCTGTTCTCTCGGTCAGGAAAGCAGGGCTCTGTTTTTAGAGCTGTCAGAGCCCACACACCCAGCGTGGGCGGCGTTTGCTGTGTGAAGGGAAGTACAGGCCTAAACCCTGTAATCTGGAGCAGAGTTTTTATCGTTCATCAGCTGAAACATTGGTGTGGACACCGCTATTCTTTTACATTTACAATGGTTTTTATAACTATATCTTCTCATTTAACTGAACAATACACCCCAATTGACAATTCTGACGTCATTTATTCCATTTTTTATTCATTCTCTCTTCTGTGGAACACAAAAGGAGATTTTTAGTAGACTGTCAAAAAATCTAATTCCATAACATGAAATCATAAAGATGCATGAGGAGCTGTCCATTCTGTTTGTGTGGAGATGTTTTCTGTAAAATAGTCAATCACTTGCGTTGCTCTATTTCTGTCAGGATGCTGATTACGAGGCAGATTACAAGGTGTTACAACAGAGCTGATGAACACTTCCTCAAGATCGGCAATCCATCAAATACACTTTACTAGCACTGCTTCAGTCACGCCGAATGTATTTTTGCATTTATGAGTTTCTCACAAATACCTCTCAAAAACCAATTTCATTGTAAAGGAGTCATGATATATGGCATTTAAGACATGTCTGCTGATTGGCTTCAATCCACCAGTAAGCTGGTGTGTGGTGGGCGTTCTGGCGCACTATGGCTGCCGTTGCGTCGTCCAGGTGGATGCTGCACACTGCTGGTGGTTGAGGAGATACCCCCTGACAATGTAAAGCGCTTTGAGTGCCTAGAAAAGCGCTATATAAATGTAATGAATTATTATTATTATTATTATTATTATATGTGAGTCTCCAGAGAGTGTGAAAAACACTGAATGGCTGCGTCAATGTTCGGCTTGACTGAGGCAAAAACACGTCTAAAATGTGAAGGAGCTGTTGTGTGACAGACTGAACACTTACTGTAGGTAAAACAAGAAATCTGAGCTGCCTTTTTACAGATTGCTGAAAGCTGGAATCTGGCAAATGTGGATTTGCAGTTTTATGTTGTTTATGTTGAATTTTGTTGTAAAATCATGTTGCTTACATATTGTATGCAGTTACTCAGCAGTTAAATATTTTGAATCTTTTCTATGTAAATCTTAAATTTTCTATGTAACTGTAAAGTTTTTGTCAAAATGTATGTTCACTAAGTAACTGTATTCCACAAAAAGCATGGTTAGTGTTAGCGAAGAGGATTATTATAGTTAACTAAAATGAAAACTATACAAAAACTAAAAGAAATGATAACTGAAATAATAAAATGTTTTTTTTTAAATGCAGCTAGTTGCCAAGGCAACATTTCACATTTTCATTTAGTTTAACTCAATGTATTAAAATTAAAACGAAAAACTTTATAGACATTAAAAGACTGACAAAAATTATGAAAATAACAAAATTAAACTTTAAAGTTAAATAAAAAACTGAAAATTAAGACTAATTAAAACTAATAATATCTAAATGATAATAAAAATATTAAGACAGAGTATCACTTTAGTTTAGCCAAGAAATCATATTGAAGTAGAACAAGCACCATGTCAAGTCAAATTTATTTATTATACACCTAGGATGCCTCGGGGGTGAGTAAAACGCAGCCTAATTTTCATTTTTGGGTGAACTAACCCTTTAACTTCAGCAGGTGAGCTTTTGTTTCACTCCCATTTTCTCAGTTTCCTCTATTAGCGCCAGCTAAGATGCAGGATGTTTTGTCACTGCGTCTGACTGAGAGGAAGTGACATCAATGCAAACCCTCTATAACAAAAATACTGTATGTTTGAGTCCTCAAAAACTCCTCCTCTCTGCAGAAAGAGCATTTGTTAAAAACAAGCTGCCAACATGACTTTTTTTATTCTTCCTCCACACTGTGACACATGCAGAATGAGGGTGGAAAACACTCATGATTTGTGAATTTAGGACTGTGTCTTGTGCCAAAAAGTTCACTAACATCATGTGAAGCTCAAGGAACATTTTAAAAATGGCATGCCATGAACTTTAAACTGATCAGAAACCCATCAGGAAACACTGAGCATTAGAGCAGCAATTGCACTCGTAAATAAACGAAGATTTCCCATGCTTATTTATAATGCGTTGTGATTAAAGCCTGTAGGAATGTAGAGAGTATGAGCATGAATGCATGAGCCGAGTCCCGTCAGGCCCTGCTGGTGATCACATAACTACACCATCATGAGGGCAAAATGCATTGTTTCCCACTTTTTGCCATTCAAATGTAGCCATATGTTCTGACAAATTTCAAATATGTGCAATACTTCGCAGGAGGTTTCTTGAAGCGTCTCGGAGACACAGTTCTTCTGGATTGAGTCTGTCTCAGTTTGTTCTGTTTCTTCATGTAATCTCAGACAGACTGATGATGATCAGATCAGATCTCTGTGTGCAGCACAAACATCTCACTGCATTATTACAATTAATGGCCAAATGAATGCTTGGAAATGTAAACTGATATTTCCTACTGACACACTACAGCAAAAGATAGAAATAACTGACTTAAAACCATTTTTAGCTGCTGAGAATGCAAGTGGCCTACGACTTTTGCAGAATACTGTATATGTATTCCACACAAAAAAAGAAGCAAATATTTAATTGTATTATTTAACACTTCATATTTGATAGTCCACTTCAGACATTCTAACTATACAGTAAATAAGTTTGCAACTACATGCAGCTAAAAAATAATGATAGTATTAGTGGACTGTCTGTTTAATATCTGCTAACACATCAACTTGAACCCCTGATGTCACATGGACTATTTTACCAATGACCTTACTACATTTCTGGGCCTGGGAACATTGCAGTTGTATTGCTGTCTATGGGAGGGTCAGAGAGCTCTTGGATTTCTTCAAAATATCTTAATTTGTGTTTCGAAGATGAACGAAGGTCTTATGGGTTTGGAACGACATGAGGGCGAGTAATTAATGACACAATTTTCATTTTTGGGTGAACTATCCCTTTAATAGCAATGGGTTTTTATAGTCACTAGTGAAGGGTGTGTGACTGAGGTCATTCAGGTGCGAAACACACACGGTGTGGAATGGGTTAAGAGTTTTATTAGGGTTAGTTGGGGTTTGTTCCAGTGTGAATAACAGTGACAGTGGTGCTTCCCGTAGCAGGCACCTCACACAGCTGTTCCTCCATCTTGTCATGCCTTGTCAGGGCAATAATTGCGAAAGCATTTGAGAGGAGGCGCTCCAGATGTTCAGATGCTTTCAGATAAAGGTCTATGGTGCTGCAGGCACACGGGTGGCCCGGGGAAGTATGCAGAGCCTTTATCATCAGATGTGTCTTATCTACAGGAAATGCATTTCACCCAGAAGTGCTCCACCTCGCACGTCATTGGCTCTCAGATGATGCGTGTAAACGCTTCAGCTAAATGCTCAGACGGCTAAGAAGTTGTACTGAAGCTCAAAACACCCCTTCCTCCTGCCCACATGAAACGTACTGAAATAAACTGTAGTAAATTACAGTATACTGTAGTAAATTAGAGTATACTGTAGTATATTATAGTATTTACTACACTTTGTTAACTTATACTACAGCATACTGTAGTACTGACTATAGTGAGTTTATAAACTGTAGTAAACTGTAGTAAATTAGAGTATACTGTAGTATATTATAGTATTTACTACACTTTGTTAACTTATACTACAGCATACTGTAGTACTGACTATAGTGAGTTCATAAACTGTAGTAAATACTGTAGTAAACTATAGTATTTACTGTAGTAAACTGTAGTATTTACTGTAGTAAACTGTAGTATTTACTATAGTAAACTGTAGTAAATTAGAGTATACTGTAGTATATTATAGTATTTACTACACTTTGTTAACTTATACTTCAGCATACTGTAGTACTGACTATAGTGAGTTCATAAACTGTAGTAAATACTGTAGTAAACTGTAGTAAATACTGTAGTAAACAGTAGTAAATCCGGTAGTAAACTGTAGTAAATTAGAGTATACTGTAGTATATTATAGTATTTACTACACTTTGTTAACTTATACTACAGCATACTGTAGTACTGACTATAGTGAGTTCATAAACTGTAGTAAATACTGTAGTAAACTGTAGTATTTACTGTAGTAAACTGTAGTATTTACTATAGTAAACTGTAGTAAATTAGAGTATACTGTAGTATATTATAGTATTTACTACACTTTGTTAACTTATACTACAGCATACTGTAGTACTGACTATAGTGAGTTCATAAACTGTAGTTTTTACTATAGTAAACTGTAGTAATACTGTAGTGTAGTATATTATAGTATTTAGTATGCTTTATTAATTTATGCTATATCACAATGTAGTATTAACTACAGTGATAATCCGTGAGTTACTATAGGATAATATGAAAAATCATTGTGTTCTGGTGTTCAGTAAATAGTACTGTCTGTACTTTTCAAAACTGGTACGTATAGATATCATTTGTATCGTCGTCTCAAGGACTTTTTTTTTTTGCTTTTTAAACAATAATTTAATCACATGACAACAATTACACGCTGTCTTGTGCTACTGATGCACATGATTATTATACACATATTAATGCCTTATTCTGCACTAGCATATTCTAGATCCCTCAATCCACCCCATACCTAAACTTAACAAATACCTTACTAACAATTACTACGCAGCTAATTAGAAGTTTGTTCAGGGAAAACGCTTAGTTAATAGCGAATATGTGTTCCCTATTCTAAAGTGTTACCAAGTTGTTTTACTGCTACTGTTGCTCTCAAACACAACAGTATTTGTCCAGACATAAACTAGATATACTGAAGATAAGCTTTGATATTGGCATGACAAAGTTTCAAATAGGTTTCAGAATGTTTTAGAATGTTGCGATCACGTTTAAACACTTTGCTAGCGTGGTTTAGCACATGGCTAGCATATTGTTAACATGTTTTAACATGTTGCTAGCCTGTTTCTAACATGTTTTAACTCATTTCCGGCATGTTTTAACATATTGCTAGCAGGTTTTAGACACATTGAATGTTTTAGCACATTGTTAAATGTCTCAAACATGCTTTAAAACTTTGCTAGTGTGTTTTTAGCACAATGCTAACATGTTTTTGACACATTGGTTCTTTTAACATGTTGCTGTCGTTTCTAACGTTTTAACACTCTGCAAACATGTTCTGCAAACGTTTTACCACATTGCTAGCATGTTGCTAGCATGATTTAGTGTGTTTCTAGCATGCTTTTAACTGTTTTCTAGCATGTTTTATTATATGGCTAGCATGTTTTAGACACATTGAATGTTTTAACACATTGTTAACACGTTTCTATCATGTTTTAACACTTTGCTAGCATGTTTTAGCGCAATACTAGCATACTGCATAGATAGATAGATAGATAGATAGATATGACCCACTCAGTGAATTGAAATGTTATTCTTTTCGGAAGTCCCATGGGAATTATAAAAGTCAGATCAGTTAGAAAAGATAATTCAGTCATCTCAATGGCAAAAACTGTCCCAATTTACCTAACGTCCTGAAGATCTGGGCTACATTTGGTGACCATAGTTTGAAAGCTTTAGTTATTGTTTTAAAATCTGAGCAGAATCAGAAGAATAACAATTAGCTTAAATAGTAGATCAGTATGTTTGGTTTAGTCAATGATTCCTCAAATAAATCATGTGTGTTGTTGAGGATAGTGTGCTCGTACTTAAGTGATCAGATGCACCAATTTTACCTCTTGAACACCAGACAGGAAGAAAACACCTAGCAACCACACAGAACACCATAGCAACCACATAACAAAGCCCTGGCAACCATCCACATTACCTTGATGGCATATTTTGCATGAATAAACACCAATCAAATTTTCTTCAGGACATGTACAAATCTCTTGTGAGATTCAAAAAGCATCATCATTATGAAAGTCAACTGGTGGAAGATGAGGACAAACCAGTCTGAACCCGTCTCAACCACGCTGTTATCTGTGTGTTTGCTGAATGAACTGCCACCCAAGTCAATGAAGTCATCGCGCCAGCAACAACAGTAAGAGTAATTAACCACAACAACTTCAATACAGCTGTCATCTTTCAGTGGCGTTTTGAACAAAGGCATCACCGCACTGGGCTCAGTCTGAGCAACATCGATGGGTATATCTGTGAAAGTGAACACACATTGCATGCGGGTGTTTCGGTCCGAGCAGTCGTGTTCTTATCAGAGGAAAAGCCGGTCAGCGGCTGTGAGCCGTGACTGGGAGCGGTGCATGGATTGCTCAATAAAGCTGGGTTAAAAATACTAGGCCTGTGTGTGTGACAAAGACCGTGAGTCATCAGCCGCACCTTACATAACTTAATTTCTCTTCTGATTGTACTGACTTGAATGTCTCCCTTGGCCACGTCTGCTGCTTTTGTCTCTGAAGAGGCACGATAACCCTAGTGAAAAATAAATATACTAAAAAGTATTTGACATACATTTATTTCATGCAAAGTATGCTACAAATACACTTACATATTTATGTGCTTAATAAAAATACCCTGCAATTGTACTTTTAGTATACTAAACTGGTATACGTCTGCTAAACGGAAACAACTAATTTAGTGCTTAATGCACTTTAATTGTGTGGAAGTAGTGCTGAATATTTATTTGTATATTTGATTGTGCTAAAGTGGAACTATTGCAAGTATACTTCAGGTAAACTTTAAATATCTTGCATTTAAAGAGCGATATTATTCAGAGATCGTACAATCCTCTTCAATAGTGACATTAAACACATTTCAGGCTTAATATTAAGTAATGTGCATTGTACACAAGCAGTACGCCAAATACATTTTAATTATCTTTTTTATATCAGTACGTCTTGAGCGACGTGTCAGTAAATATGATTAAAGATGTGAACTATACTAATATGAAATACGTGTATTTTAAATATATTTCTTGTTTACTAGGGAACAGTCAAGTGTCTCACTTTAAACGCGCTCTACTTTCCATTTGTGTTGCAATACAGAAACATCCTATATCTTTTCTTACACGATCATACAGTAGAATGCAATCAGTGGCTTAACTAGGTCGCTCAGTGCTGTGGATGTGTGTCCCATACAGCTGTTTCTTTGGGAGGATCTGCCTGACGCTCATTCAGATCAACTGTCTCCATTCATCCTGCCTCTCGGCCAATCAGAGCGCATGCTCTCGTGAAAGCATCACCGGCATTCCTCCTGCATTGCGATTGGCCCGCCAGCGGAGCGAGAGCTGGATTCAGAGCGCCTCTCTCAGCATGCAGGACTGCGTGCCATTGAACAGCCCTCTAACACTCAGCGCCTGGTGCACAAAACACGTGTGCCGCGCTGCATGAGGGTCAGAGGAAGGAGAATGTCAAGGGCTTGGGAGGGGACTAAGCGGGCCCCGTTTGCCTCTGCTGCATGCGTGTTTGTGGCAGAAAAGCCCTCTGAGCCCGGCGAGAGCTAAACTCAGGCGCACCGCCGAGGTGCTGCTTTAACGAGGCTTTCGTTTCAGAAGAAAGAGGAAGCTGAAGGCGCTGATTACAGAACAGGCCTGCGCTGTAATGACATCCAAATGTCCCCGGCTAACCGCTGCCTCTGCTTTCCCAAACCCCCTCTGTAACATGAGCCGGCTCGCAATTTCATCTCTCTAACAGAAGCCAGATGTGCAGACAGAGACTCGAGTGTTGCTGTGGGCGTTTGGTCCAGCAAACACAGATGACTACAGAGAACAGAGACACGATTCTGAATGCAACTTCATTTTTTAATCAGCATTTGATTATTATGTTCTATGATTATTGCAGATAGTGGCCCAAAGTCTTTGCCTTGTGGTGAATTTCACCAGTTTGGAGCCAAATGTGTGACCCTGCAGCACAGAAGCAGTGTTAAGTCGCTGGGGGATATTTGTAGCAATAGCCAACAATACATTGTATGGGTCAAAATGATAGATTTTTCTTTTATGCCAAAAAGTAAAGATCATGTTCCATGAAGATATTTTGTAAATTTCCTACTGTAAATATATCAAAACTTAATTGTTGATTAGTAATATGCATTGCTAAGAACTTCATTTGGACAACTTTAAAGATGATTTTTTTGCACCCTCAGATTCCAGATTTTCAAATAGTTGTATCTCAGACAAATATTGTGCTATCCTAACAAACCATACATCAATGGAAAGTCTATTAATTCAGCTTTCAGATGATGTATAAATCTCAATTTAAAAAATGTGACTCTTATGACTGGTTTTGTGGTCACATTTGTCAATTAGTCATTTGTACAGAACTGAGAAGTGCATGTGATATCCATTCAAAATATTACAAAATATGAATTAGTCAACACAACACAACCAAAGAGCTTTAGCATGCGTTATATATCCATGTATATGTTGATGTGTCGCAGACTAGAACTACAGAGAACAGCCTTAATTCACAAAATGTGCTTCCAAATGCATGTTTCCATCGCTGATGGATCAAGCTGATGGTTTTTCCAATTAAAAACAAATAAACGGTATCATCCTATGCACAGAGCTGGGTAGATTACTCACAAATTGTAGTCTGTTACTGATTTCAAACTACATGACAAAAATTGTAGCTAGTAACATAATCCATGAATATAATCAGACTACTTTTTGATTACTTTTAGATTACCTTTGACCTAACTCGTTTATCACATTGATTTAATTAGGATAATGATGTTCTGTATTGCTATACAATAAAAAGAGAAACAAACCATATTCCATTCGGTGTTATTTAACAACATGAAGTGTATTGAACATTACATTACATCAGGGTTTCCCAAACTGGGGGTTGTGAAGAAACTGCATGGGGTTCGTAAGTTTAACGAAACGCTAATATTTAAATCATAAAATTCAATCAATTTAAAATATCAGCAATCAAAATCAAACACTTACTGAAAAAAGATGAACTATTTTATTTGTGTACCTGCATGTCATGTGACCATTAACCAACGCCAGAGAACTGCGAACATGCAAATATGATGCTTAATCATTACATTGTTTATTTGAAAACAATTAGGGCTGTCAGCTGATTCAAATTTTTTAATGTAATTAATTACATGTGTTGATTAATTAATCTAATTAATCACAAATTAAATTTGTCTGTGAAATTACCCATAAAAGATCATTTAAAGCCATTATTGTGTTAAATGAGAAAGAATCAAGTACACATTAGTTTTAGAAAGAAATATTTTATTTGATTCAACATAAAATTTATTACACATAAAAGTTATGTTCCAAACATAAACTATGGAACATAAAAGATGATAATATGAGAAACATCTCAGTATTTTTTGTTCATGCAATGAAAATCATTGATAACCAAAACAGCTTTGTTACCAACAGTCTTCAAAATACCTTCTTTCATGTTCCACAAAAGAACGTTTGCAACGACATGAGGGTAATTGATGACAGAATTAAATGTTTTGGGTGAACTATCCCTTTAATGTTTGTTTGTTTGTTCTTTAAATGAAATGATACTCTAAATAAGAAACTAAAATCGAGTTTTTTGAGTCATTCATTCATTCGATTTGTTCAAACCGCGGATTCATTCAGAAACCAATCACTGCTGTGTTGCTCAGTTCTGCTGTGGCTTTAAAGGTAATACTTTCTCTGCAAAATTGAGCAAAAACACATTTCAAATATAACACTATTAACTTCTTATTTACTGAACTGTTGTATAAAATCGCATTTACACTCGTGTGAGTGTCTCTCTCTCTCTCTCTCTGTGTGAGTGTCTCTCTCTCTCTCTCTCTGTGTGAGTGTGTAAGTGTCTCTCTCTCTCTCTGTGTGAGTGTGTAAGTGTCTCTCTCTCTCTGTGAGTGTCTGCGGAGTGTGCTGTGGATACTGAGCTGATCTCTCTCTCTCTGTGTGTAGCTCGCAAATGGCACAGGAACGGCATCAAGAAGCCGCGGTCTCATCGCTACGAGTCTCTGAAAGGGGTAAGAGATGTGTGTGTGTGTGTGTGAGCATCATCTTGCTCACTGTATGATCTCCGTCTGACTTCATCTGAGCTCCACGAACTACACCAAAGCAGCTGCTCTAGAAATGATCCCCGTGGTGCTGATTGGGTGTTAATATAGCGATCATTGAGCATGAACACGAGGAGTTTGAGCACGTGTTAGTTATGCACTTCTAAAGTATGTCCTTCACAAATTGGTCATCTAAAAATGGAAAACTTCTCATGCATTTCGGCTGTTGGCGTATACATGACACTGGCGTTTTGGGGTCTTTGCAGACTGGTCCGGTTTGGTCTGAGAATCCTGAAGCTGTGAGTTTGTGAAGATGGCGATGTCATGTGTGTGTGACGTGTTCAGTCTACAGGAACGTATGTTTCTTTCAAAGCAATAGGGATGCAAGGACATAACATCTCCATATGGCAATAGAAGTCCACTATATGATATCTATTGCGATAGGAAAAAAACTTGAAGATGAAAATGAAGAGCTCCGACCCATGTGCTTAAAGGGATAGTTCACCCAAAAATGAAAAGTTGATGTTTCTCTGCTTACCCGCAGGGCATCCAAGATGTAGGTGACTTTGTTTCTTCAGTAGAACACATGATGATTTTTAACTCCAGCCGTTGCAGTCTGTCAGTCGTATAATGCATGGCAATGGTAACAAAATCTATGAGAGTAAAAAAAACATGCACAGACAAATCCAAATTAAACCCTGCGGCTCGTGACGACACATTGATGTCCTAACACACGAAACGATCGGTTTGTGCCAGAAACCCAACAGTATTTATATCATATTTACCTCTAATACACCACTATGTGCAACTGTCTTTGAGCACACGCACGGCATCCGGTGCGTGAGGTGTGTACGCGCTCTGGCCAACCTTAAAGATATGTGAACTTTAAAGGGGACAACTTTCTTTTTATTTGTGATATACTGTCTGTCTAAATTACATTCACACTGGTGTTTGAGGAAGCCAGACAAATTAGAATATAATAATAATAACAATGACCGTAGTAGCCATATATTGTAAAACAATTGTGCTGTAAAATAAATGAAAATTTATATTTCATAGGTATTATTTTTGCTTTACACTACAGTAGGGAAATTACAGTACTTCTCTATTTTCTTCACTTGAAAGAGATATTTTGAATTTGAACTGCATTTAAACCGCTAGCTGTCAGCAATTCATTCTGCACTTTTAAGCTTTTATTTTGAAGGAAAACTCCAGCTTCAGTGAAAACATGGTTATAAAAAAGCCTCTCACTACAAATCTAGTGAAACGCTGTAATCATCTGCCGTGAAAATATAGCCCAACTGGTATCTGTTGCGTTCCCAAACGTGCACTAAACTCTCAGCAGTGTAATAAACGAGTTCACTGCATTCATTCAGTGTGAACAGAGCCGTTCTGAGGCGCACAAAACACCGGATCAAGAGCTGATCGTCTGAACCAAGTGTGTGCTTCGCTTTGAAACACGCAGTGAAACCAGACTCAATGAAGCAAGGGATTAAGCCATATATTCTGCTTTCGGTTTGACTTCGTTTGACGGATACTGCGCCAAAGCATAATGACCAAAAACACAAATTTAAAGACCTTTCATGTTCGAATAAGAAGCGTAGATATATTTTAAAAACTATGCTTTTTGCCCGGAAGACCTATTGTTTCATATCGTCATGTGACCACGATGATGGAGGTAGTTTAGAGAAACTCTTGATATCCTAGCGTGTGGGAGGCAGGTTGATCTGCAGTCTTTCATTTACAGAGCTCTCATGTGTTTGCATGTTGATGCCTATAAAGGTTAACGACCAAGCATACCTTGAAAAGTTCACAATCCTGTTGCAGATGCAGTGCAACATTTTTGCATCAGGATAGATATTAATCAAATAAATGGCTTACGGCTAGTCCCAGACTAAAATGCATGTTTGAGTTCTCAACTGAAAATAACTTGCTATTACATACATCTCAAAATAGGTTGGTTCCATCTCAAGATGCACAAATTTTTTATAAAAGCTGCCTAAATATCTTAATTTAACTAAGGCTTAGTCCTGGATTAAGCTAAACCCTGTCTGTGAAACCGGGCCTTAGTCTACTAAAACTTGACTGAAATAAAATTGGATACGGTAGCCTACACATGAGAAAAACTAACAAGGACATTTAACACGGGACTAAGACTAGAGTTGACAATAGCTGACAAAATGAACACTAGAGAGAGTAAGAGGAGGTCCGTCCGGTTCTGTCTGTATGATGGTGTTTGTAATGGTTCTCGGTGGCTCTGGTCCTGCTGTGGTGTGTGTTTAACACGCGTGTGGTGTTTCAGGTGGACCCTAAGTTCCTGAGGAACATGCGCTTTGCCAAGAAACACAACAAGAAGGGGAGGAAGACCATCGCCAGGAAGGAGGCGTCCAAATAGATGAGGAAAGACCCCAGAGAGTCTCCAGAAGGACTTTACACCATCCACAATAAAGCCATGCTTTGACAAAGAGTGTCCGTCTGTCTCTTGATTGTTGCGTATAAACACACGGTGATGATCTGATGCACCGGCTGAGCTCATGAGCCTCACACGAGATGTGTTGGGTGATTATCATTACGTTCTGCAGTGGCTTTACTGGAAGTGCTCTCTCCATTAACACACACATGCTTCACCTGCAGACATGAGTTCACTCGCTCTCGTGTGGTTCCAGACCCCTGCGACTCGCCTCTCTGGCACAAAGTTAAACTAATGAGGATATTGTGGTTGAAGGAAACTATTTCATTATACAGGTCTAAAAAGTAGACTGTGACGTGATCTATTTGACTTGTTCTACAAAATAATCATAAAATGTACACGTGCTTGCATCACCACCTCCGGTGTGCATTATTTTTCTGATAAATCAGTGGCTCCTCATCAATATGGGATATAAAATTACCTTTTTTCTTCTTCTTGCATTTCTGACTTTATCTTGCATTTTAACGGGGGTTTTTTTTTTTGTCAGAAAAACGTTTACATAATTTCTGCCTGCATATAACGCACAATTGCTTGTTCTAAAATGAAGAATTGGGCGATAACAAACACACGAGGAAAAATATGCAATTACTCGTTTAGTTTTCTATTCAGTGGTCTTCCATATCATCAGTTATTCCACACAGTTACTATGAGTTACAGGACTTTTTATTTTTTGTCAAAAAATGTGCATGTACGCAAATTGTATAATATCCAAGGTACACATTTCTTGTAATTGTTAATTCTCGTACTGTATTTTCAGAAAGTTTTGGAATATTTGTCCTCTCCCCAAATTTGTCGTTACCAAAACACAATTTAACAGCCCGCCGCCTACGTATTACTGATGGGAAGTTCGCAGTGTGCACCTTAAGCCATCAGCGAGTTTCCTTTCTTTAGGTCGTGCAGATATAACCACCATCCCACTGACTAGGAATACCAATGGTCACTTTAGTAGGAGTCAGTGTTTGCTAGACTTGTTCCTGGAGGCCCAGCAACAATGCAACAATCTCACTAATCTGAAAGTTTTAGGTCTTTTGAAAGAGCATTAAGTTGAATTTAATACAAAACATTGTGTGCCTCAAGGAATGATGTTAGGAAAGCAATCGTTTCATATCCTTTATTCGTATCATTCTTGGAAAATTCACTTAAACTTACCATTGTTCGGGGTTTGTGCCAGCCTATGGAGTTTTGTCCTCTGTAGAGGACATTATGTTTTTCTCGGAGACGTTACACATCACAGTTGTAAGTCTGGATGTCCTGTACAGAGCTCATTCAGGGCTTTCCAGAGATACCAGATGATTGGATGCTTCACCGTGAACACTCCCTCTCCTTGCTCTTTAAATATGGCTGACATTCATTTAGTGATCAAGTGTAACACCCTAATGGAACTATGATAATATTTTGTAATTATCATTTAAATCTGACTAATTGACATATTGTTTGTCATAAATCAACATCTCAGGAAAATGTTATGGGGTTTCAAATCAAAATATGAGCTTCTGTTATGAAACAGGACATTGATTTCATACATGTCCACTGTAGAGGACACCAGGACATTTTGGGAGACACAACAAATGAATACAGAAAAAATTATATATCAATAGTCCTATTAAATATTAGATATTATTATGAAAATCTTGCTAATTATTACTCCCATTATTGCACTTATTTGTTCATTCTATGTTGCCCCAAAAACACATTAATATGCAAATTAGATACAGTCTGGATGTCCTGTACAGAGCTCATTCAGGGCTTTCCAGAGATACCAGATGATTGGATGCTTCACCGTGAACACTCCCTCTCCTTGCTCTTTAAATATGGCTGACATTCATTTAGTGATCAAGTGTAACACCCTAATGGAACTATGATAATATTTTGTAATTATCATTTAAATCTGACTAATTGACATATTATTTGTCATAAATCAACATCTCAGGAAAATGTTATGGGGTTTCAAATCAAAATATGAGCTTCTGTTATGAAACAGGACATTGATTTCATACATGTCCACTGTAGAGGACGCCAGGACATTTTGGGAGACAACAAATGAATACAGAAAAAATTATATATCAATAGTCCTATTAAATATTAGATATTATTATGAAAATCTTGCTAATTATTACTCCCATTATTGCACTTATTTGTTCATTCTATGTTGCCCCAAAAACACATTAATATGCAAATTAGATACATTGTATATAATGGAAACATTTGTTTATGGCCATTTTACACTCATTTTGCATAAAGAAAAAAAATGTTTTTTAAATATATCTTTCATAACATAGTTGAGAATCATCTTTATATAAAGTTTGGTATATATATATAAAAAAAGAAAATGTATTTCTGGTTAAAACAAAAATCCCACTCTTTTTGCCTTTTCATGTCTATTCATGTCTTTTTATTTCTTAAAAAACAGGACTTTTTAAAGTCCCGATGTCCTCTACAGAGGCATAGCATATGATTAAAATATAATTTTTCAAAATTCTTCTTATGCTCTAAACAAAATACTGAATTCCCAAAACTGTTTTTTTTCCTGGTAGTCAGGAGGATATATCTCTTTCAAAATAACTACTAGACTTGTTATGCCTGCATTTCTAAACTTACTGTCGAAATTAATAGAAATTTAATTTAAAAAAAAGTTTAGAAAATGTATACACTAAATGTAAACACTAAATCAATCTCCCTAACGTTACTCTCAAACGGTGTCTTCTGTCTTCCTCACGGCCCTCACCCGATCCTTTTCAGAAGCGGAAACAATGACATTTGTAGCTTTAAAGGGTCATGCGGATCGTATTAACATACTAATAACATTAGTGCAACTATAAAAACAGGTGATCTTAAAAAGGTTAAGTAAACAGAACACAGTCTATACGAGCGCGCACGGTCATAAACGAAGCTAGCTACCGTTAGCCTGTTAGCTTGAGAATACGTATCTTCAAAGTTGTCGATATAACTCGAAACATACAATTTGAAGGCCTTCTCCTTTTTACTCGAAGGAGTGACCGATGCTAATCTTACAATTCGCTTGACATCGTTCACTGTAATCCGTGGAAGTTCTTGCAAGCAGCGAGTGTAAAATGCTATGCTGAAAGCGCTCATCGAAACGGTAGGTAAACACCGCTTCCGGCGCGGCACCGGAAGTTGCGGAGCAACTGAGACGAAACGCGGAAGTAGTCGTGCATAGAGTCTATAAGAAGGGTTGTATTGACCTATTAAGGGAAGGGGGTGGCCAAGATGGCGCTGTGAACGGAAGGAACATTCGAGCTCTCGGTATCAAACTCAGATAATTAGGATAAATTAGTCTTCTGAAAGATCTTTCACATTGAGCAAAACTGTACAGTATTTTGGCATATCTTTCACATCATTACGTTAAAGCAAAATGCCTAAATCTGCACAAAAATTACCAAGTGCTGTTAGCAAAGCAGTGAACAGTGATGGCAGGGTGGCTAACACTGATCATGATTATGAAGATGGGATGATTCATGATCTGGAAAACGAAGAAGAATTTCCTCCACTTCCCTTAACACCCAGTAAGCCTCCAATCGCCAAGAAACCTACGCCTTCCCAGTTTAGTGCAGACAACATAAGATCCGATGAGATTGTTACTAAATTGGCTCATCTCATCAATACAAGAAGCGATGCGCTAGAAGAGATGGTTAAAACCACACGAGGAGAAATTAAGGACTTAAAAGAAAAGTTGGGCTCCATTGAAAGACGTGTAGAGATAAGTGAACAATCTACTCTGACCTGCATGAATCGTGTGGTAGACATGGAGCGTTACAGCAGGAGGTGGAACATGAAAGTGCACGGCATCCCGGAAGCGGTGAAGGAGAATGTTCGCGAGGAGATGATTCGTATTGTGTCAAGAAGTGTTACCGCAGTTGCCAGCTGTGATTGATGTAGGGATCCAAGCGTGTGAATGAGTCAAGGCCTCGAGCTGTCATCGCTCGCTTCGCTGTGAGGAGATACAGGGAAGCCGTGTGGAAAGCTGCGAAAACCAGCCCGTTTGGGTCTGAATACTTTCCGTACCCACTGTATATATATATATTTTTTTTTAAAGGTGCTGATCTCGGCTCAACCTGAGTTTTAGTCTCTTATATTTATACAGTATATATTTTTTCAATTTGATCTGTTAATCTGTTAAATTCATCTATTTTCTCTTTTAACACTAGGGGGCTGCGTAATAATATGAAAAGAAAAGCACTGTTTTTATTTGCTAAACAACACGGGTCTGATTTCTGTTATATACAAGAAGCTCATTTGGTTAATGATGATCGCAGATTTTGGAATGCTCAGTGGGGTAGTTCAGCATGGTTTTCCCATGGTTCTGAACATTCAGCTGGGGTAATAACACTTAAGAATAGATTTAATGGTGAAGTCGTGCAGTCTGTAAGTGATCCTGAAGGTCACTTGGTTTGTCTGTTACTCAGTTGTAATGATATGTTTATTATTACTGCTAATGTTTATGGGTACAACAGGAAACCAGAGAATGATAGTCTTTTGGGGGCTGTAGGGAACACCTTTAAAGCTTGGTTGGACAAATATCCAAATGCTTATATAATAATGGGAGGGGATTTTAACATTATTCAGGACTATGCTACAGATAAATGGCCACCAGGTCGATCAAATTCAATAAATATTAATCTCAAAAATGTTATGGATAAATTTAATCTTAAAAATATCTGGAGAGTTAAACACCCTAATGACATAGCCTTCACATGGAGTAACAAGTCAGGCTCTAATCTATCCAGAATTAATTTCTGAAAGTTGTGATAAAGATGGGGTAGAAGTAGATATTTTACCTACTCCTTTAACAGATCATAAAGCCATCTATATAAATGTGAGCCTGCACTGCACTCCAAAAACCATAATGCAAATATTTCATATTGGAAACTTAATAATTCCCTCTTGCTGCATAATAAGGTCCAAAAGAAAGTTAAAGATTTGATTTGTAGGTTTTGGTTTAAAGCTAAACTGGAAAATGCCTTTGGGAAAAATTGGGAACTTCTAAAGTTTGAAATGGGCAAATATATGAGAAAGTATGGTTCCTTTATGGCCAAAAGTAAACGAGCTGAAGAAATTAGAATAATAACAAGAATAACAAATTTGTCTCAGAGACATCCAGACTCTCTTTTAGAGGTTGAAAAACTAGAAATGGCTGAGTTATCAAGTAAACTAGATGATTTGTATAAGAAAAAAAAGCAAAATTCACATTATTTTTTTTTAATTTAGAAAAGCGGAATTTTGTTGGAAGCCGTGTGGAAAGCTGCGAAAACCAGCCCGTTTCTTCGAGATCATGGCTTGCGTTTCACCGAAGATTTAACGAAGGAGGACAGAGATTCCAGGCAGAAATTATGGCCTTTGATTAAAAAGGCACGAGAAGAGGGTAAATTGGCATACTTTGCTGGAGGCCGAGGTTTTATTGACGGCGTGGAACTGTAAAAGAAACATAAGCATGTTGTGGTCCACTTGAAAATTTAGGTTAGTCATTTCATTTTACTAGTGAATGTGGCCAACAGAAACTATACTCTTGCTGCTAATTTGCTTTCAAGGGGAAAACTTCCAATTGAAAGGTTATTGATCAGTTATCCTTGTTAATATATATATATACAGTGGGTACGGAAAGTATTCAGACCCCCGGTACTGATGGTTTGACATCAGAGCTCTATCAATTATTCTCAGAGGAATTGGCTCCCTTTCTTTTAGAGGTTTTTGTTGAAAGCATCAAAAAACGGTGTCTTCCACCCACTTTAACACAAGGTTTAATTGTATTGCTTCCCAAACCAAATAAAGACAGACGGTATATTGATAATTGGCGCCCTATTTGTTTATTACATAATGATTATAAACTGTTGGCTCAAATTTTAAAAACTATTTTGGATTCAGTAATCGATGAATCACAATCAGGATTCATGAAAAATCGGCACATAACAAATAATATACGATTCGTTTTGGACATTTTGGATTATTCAGATCTGAGTAATGATAATGGCTTTATATTATTTTTAGACTTTTGCAAAGCATTTGATTCTATAGAACATCAGTTTATCCTTTAATAGAAATTAGATTTTGGGTCATTTGTTTTCTACAGCAATCGAAACTCTTTACCAAAATGGCAACTGTTCTATAAAAGCTATTTAATGGTATTCCCCTAGATGTATATTTCTAAAGGAATTAGGCAGGGGTGCCCAGTATCTCCATACCTCTTTTTGTTAGTAAGTCAGCATCTTTCCTCTCATATTAAATCAAGCCCACTGAGAGGTATCACTGTTGCTGATAGAGAGATCAAAATTACACAATTAGCAGATGACACTACACTTTTTATTCAAAATGAGAATCAGATATCTGTGGCAGTCGATCTAATTGGCGAATTTTCAAGAGCATCTGCTTAAATTTGACTAAACGTGAGCTTATGGCCATAAAGGAATGTCTCGAAACTAGCCATGATGGTGTTCCCTTAAAGAATGAGGTTCAATATCTTGGAATATTGATAACCAAAGACCAGAAAAGGAGGTGCTTGCTAAATTTGAGTCCTATTATTGAAAAAAGAAAGAAAAAGTTCAATCATTGGCTAACAAGAGGCCTCTCTTTAAGGGGTCGAGTTTTAATTGCAAGTTTTAATAGACTTATTTATGCAGCGATGGCTTTACATCTGGATAAAAAACTATGTAAAGAAATGGACAAAATATTGATTGACTTCATTTGGAAAAATAAAATACATTACATAAAGAAGACAAGTTATTATGAATTCGTATGAAAATGGTGGCTTAAATGTTTTGCTACATTAAATAATACATGTAAGGTTCATTGGCTTAAACAAATTGTTACAAATCCTAATTCCGTTTGGTGTTTTCACAAATCACAATTTGGTGGTATCAATGTTTTTTCTTAGCTGTAATTATAATATTGATAAAATACCAGGAAAACTAGCTGAATTTCACCGTCAGGCCTTTTTGTCATGGTCTTTGATACACAAGCGCATGTATGTAACAATATGGATATATTATATAAACACAAATCGCTTGATCTAAAACACTGCTTTGATAAAGGCATCCTATTGGTGGACCAGTTATTTAATTGTAATGGTTTTCTTTGTACTTACGGTGAGTTTTGGCACATTATAAGATTCCTGTTACACCAGGGGACTATGCCAAAGCTTCTGGGGCTGTTTCTCCTGAAGTTTGTATGCTATTTAGACATCAGACAGGAATGAACATCCTACAGTGGTCTCTGCCTGATATAATACGCTCTTATCTGTTTCTCTCTTAAATCACACAGCAGTCCCGTAAGAGCTTTGTTTCAACGAGACGTTGTGTCTTTGCCTTATGCTTCTTCATACTGGAATCGCCTGACAGACAATATTGTTTGGAAAAAGGTTTGGTTAATACCTAATCAATATTTAATTACAAACAAGGTTAAGGAAATATCATTCAGAATGATTCACAGGATTTACCCAGCCAAATATTATTTGGTCAAATTTAAATCTGATATTGATTTCAGTTGCTCCTTTTGTGTCCTTTGCCCTGAAACTGTGGTACATTTGTTTGGGCAGAATGTATGTAATTTTATTGTACAAAATATTGATAATCATTTTGTATTGTTATGGAAAGATGTATTATTTGGTACACTGGAGAACAGCAGAGAAAAGCACAGTCAGGTTTACATGATAAATCTTATTTTATTACATGCAAAATTTCATATTCACAGATGTAAGTTCTCATGCAAAAAAAATAGTTTTTTTTCTTTTAGGAAGGAAACGGAGGATACTATACGATCTTCTATACGAACAGAAAGCAATTCAAACGGTGAAGGTTTGTGAACGCTTTAATATTTTTATATACACTTGTATTTGTACACAGCCCCTCTAGTGTGAAATTGATTATTTCATGTATAGTGTTTGTCATTTTGTTGTATTTTGATCTTGTTAATAAAAAAATATATTGACCTGTAAAGATTTTGCATGCATCTACATTGTACACGTATTTTTTTTGTGCTATTTTATTACATTTTTTACATTTAATGAGGATTTACAAAATCAGCAAAAGAGCAATGATACACAAGTGCTATAACAAGTCTCGGTTAGCTTACGTTTCATAATTTACAAAGAAAATATTAATATTAATTCACAACGAAGATTAATAATAATATTACTTTTTTTTTTTTTACTTCAATTTTTAAAAGAGTCAAAAATATACTTTTAAAAACAACAATGGAAACAAATACAAAAATGATTACTCTCTTCAACGCTGTGATGTGCACATTAATCGTGTTATGCAATAAATCAAATATTATGTATCAGCGTTTTTCTAACAAGAGTTTTTAGTTTGCATTGAAATTATCATTTCGTTTGCTGCTTTTTAAATTTCAGCTCATTTCTTGTGTGTAACTATTTGTATTAACAAAAAGATC
>NW_015505971.1:333401-336972 GCF_001515645.1 Sinocyclocheilus grahami
AAAACTATTTTGGATTCAGTAATCGATGAATCACAATCAGGATTCATGAAAAATCGGCACATAACAAATAATATACGATTCGTTTTGGACATTTTGGATTATTCAGATCTGAGTAATGATAATGGCTTTATATTATTTTTAGACTTTTGCAAAGCATTTGATTCTATAGAACATCAGTTTATCCTTTAATAGAAATTAGATTTTGGGTCATTTGTTTTCTACAGCAATCGAAACTCTTTACCAAAATGGCAACTGTTCTATAAAAGCTATTTAATGGTATTCCCCTAGATGTATATTTCTAAAGGAATTAGGCAGGGGTGCCCAGTATCTCCATACCTCTTTTTGTTAGTAAGTCAGCATCTTTCCTCTCATATTAAATCAAGCCCACTGAGAGGTATCACTGTTGCTGATAGAGAGATCAAAATTACACAATTAGCAGATGACACTACACTTTTTATTCAAAATGAGAATCAGATATCTGTGGCAGTCGATCTAATTGGCGAATTTTCAAGAGCATCTGCTTAAATTTGACTAAACGTGAGCTTATGGCCATAAAGGAATGTCTCGAAACTAGCCATGATGGTGTTCCCTTAAAGAATGAGGTTCAATATCTTGGAATATTGATAACCAAAGACCAGAAAAGGAGGTGCTTGCTAAATTTGAGTCCTATTATTGAAAAAAGAAAGAAAAAGTTCAATCATTGGCTAACAAGAGGCCTCTCTTTAAGGGGTCGAGTTTTAATTGCAAGTTTTAATAGACTTATTTATGCAGCGATGGCTTTACATCTGGATAAAAAACTATGTAAAGAAATGGACAAAATATTGATTGACTTCATTTGGAAAAATAAAATACATTACATAAAGAAGACAAGTTATTATGAATTCGTATGAAAATGGTGGCTTAAATGTTTTGCTACATTAAATAATACATGTAAGGTTCATTGGCTTAAACAAATTGTTACAAATCCTAATTCCGTTTGGTGTTTTCACAAATCACAATTTGGTGGTATCAATGTTTTTTCTTAGCTGTAATTATAATATTGATAAAATACCAGGAAAACTAGCTGAATTTCACCGTCAGGCCTTTTTGTCATGGTCTTTGATACACAAGCGCATGTATGTAACAATATGGATATATTATATAAACACAAATCGCTTGATCTAAAACACTGCTTTGATAAAGGCATCCTATTGGTGGACCAGTTATTTAATTGTAATGGTTTTCTTTGTACTTACGGTGAGTTTTGGCACATTATAAGATTCCTGTTACACCAGGGGACTATGCCAAAGCTTCTGGGGCTGTTTCTCCTGAAGTTTGTATGCTATTTAGACATCAGACAGGAATGAACATCCTACAGTGGTCTCTGCCTGATATAATACGCTCTTATCTGTTTCTCTCTTAAATCACACAGCAGTCCCGTAAGAGCTTTGTTTCAACGAGACGTTGTGTCTTTGCCTTATGCTTCTTCATACTGGAATCGCCTGACAGACAATATTGTTTGGAAAAAGGTTTGGTTAATACCTAATCAATATTTAATTACAAACAAGGTTAAGGAAATATCATTCAGAATGATTCACAGGATTTACCCAGCCAAATATTATTTGGTCAAATTTAAATCTGATATTGATTTCAGTTGCTCCTTTTGTGTCCTTTGCCCTGAAACTGTGGTACATTTGTTTGGGCAGAATGTATGTAATTTTATTGTACAAAATATTGATAATCATTTTGTATTGTTATGGAAAGATGTATTATTTGGTACACTGGAGAACAGCAGAGAAAAGCACAGTCAGGTTTACATGATAAATCTTATTTTATTACATGCAAAATTTCATATTCACAGATGTAAGTTCTCATGCAAAAAAAATAGTTTTTTTTCTTTTAGGAAGGAAACGGAGGATACTATACGATCTTCTATACGAACAGAAAGCAATTCAAACGGTGAAGGTTTGTGAACGCTTTAATATTTTTATATACACTTGTATTTGTACACAGCCCCTCTAGTGTGAAATTGATTATTTCATGTGTAGTGTTTGTCATATTGTTGTATTTTGATCTTGTTAATAAAAAAATATATTGACCTGTAAAGATTTTGCATGCATCTACATTGTACACGTATTTTTTTTGTGCTATTTTATTACATTTTTTACATTTAATGAGGATTTACAAAATCAGCAAAAGAGCAATGATACACAAGTGCTATAACAAGTCTCGGTTAGCTTACGTTTCATAATTTACAAAGAAAATATTAATATTAATTCACAACGAAGATTAATAATAATATTACTTTTTTTTTTTTTACTTCAATTTTTAAAAGAGTCAAAAATATACTTTTAAAAACAACAATGGAAACAAATACAAAAATGATTACTCTCTTCAACGCTGTGATGTGCACATTAATCGTGTTATGCAATAAATCAAATATTATGTATCAGCGTTTTTCTAACAAGAGTTTTTAGTTTGCATTGAAATTATCATTTCGTTTGCTGCTTTTTAAATTTCAGCTCATTTCTTGTGTGTAACTATTTGTATTAACAAAAAGATCATGAACCCTGGAGTCAGGAAAGTGTCCTAATTACTGGAACTGAAAGATGAATGGCCTGTAAACCGCAAGCACGGCTGATCCGCAGCTGCAATACTTGTTTATGTTCACTAGAGAAGCAAACCCTTAAAAGCTTATCTACAAAATACAGTATGCTGGTTTATTAGGGCTCCTTGCAGATATTGTATTCCAGCAAACTTAGCAGCTCAGTTACCAAAGAATCATATCATATTAATCAGAGAAAAAGAGGTTCTTGGAGAGGGATGAAAGAGCACATTGACACGCAAGTCCTGAAACAAGTCCAGCAGCATTCCCAGCAGCATTCCCTGTGCAGCATCAGGAAGCTCAGGAGTTAAACAGCACAGATCTCATCAACTCAATGTCAAGAAGGGCCAGGGCAATATCATTAAAGTTATGGAGGACATACACAAGTTTGTTGAATTTAATCACGGATGTGCTCATTTCTGCAACCCTTCATTGAAGCCAAATTGCCAGATGTGCTTATTTTACAGACACTGATGACTTATTTTTCTGCTTCTATATGTTTAAAAAATGTGACTTTTTTGTCATCTCCCCATGAATTGTAATAGTGAAGAAATAAAATCACAGAGTGAGAACCCTGTCCTATTTTCATGTTCATATATTAAAAAAAATAATAAAAAAATAAAATAAATCGCAATTCAATGTAAATAGACGTGAGACGGACCGTTGACGGTAAAATTATTTATAATATTTATATTTAATTATTATATTTAATTTGGATAATTTCAGTGATTGTCAGGGATTTAATCTGATTTTTAAAAAAGTTTTATTTAAAAACTAAAATCTGACGAAACATTCCCTAAAGATTACACGTCTGGGGCTTTTATTATGAAAGGTGACGCTCGCGTGAGTCCGGCGTAGCTCGGTGTTTCCGTCAGTTGCATCATTTCCGCTGTCTCTGCTCATCGGTGAGGGTCCGCATGTGAGTCCTTCTGACACCTCTTCTTCTTCTTCATTCAAAACTCACACACACACATATATATATATATA
>NW_015505971.1:337272-338786 GCF_001515645.1 Sinocyclocheilus grahami
GAGTGTGTGTGTGTGTCAGGACAGTACTATCAGACAGTTTTATCCTTCTATAAAGTGCTCGTGTAAGCAGTGATGGTGATGATGAAGGTTTAATCATCTAAATGTTTAGGGACACGTCTATTGTTGTCTACACATCAGGTCAGTAAACTGAATCTGAAACTAACAACCCAGTCAGACTGGTTGTGGGCTTTCTGTCCTGTTGACTTGTGTGGCTATTAATAAGCTATTAAGTTATTATTATTATTATTATTTAAAGGGGTCATATGATGCGATTTCAATTGTTCCTTTCTCTTTGGAGTGTTACAAGCTCTTGGTGCATAAAGAAGATCTGTAAAGTTGCAAAGACTAAAGTCTCAAATCCAAAGAGATATTTTTTATAAAAGTTAAGAGTCAGCCACGCCTACCTAAAACGGCTCGTTCTAACACGCCCCCACATGTCTACCTCACTATGTGGGAAGATTTGCATAACGCCGCCCAAATGTTCACGCAAAGAAAGAAGGCGTAACTTTTATTCTCGCTGTAGTATTGTTGCTGCTGCTGCCATGTCCTGAAGACGCTGTGTGCTTCGTTGTGAAAGCGAAACTAAACGGCCGGACAGGGCATCATCACAGTATGGTGAGGGGCGTAACATTTCCGTCACACGCTTGAGGTATTCGGCCAATCACAGCGCACCGGATAGCTGGCCAATCACAGCACACCTCGCTTTTTTGTAAAAATCACGTGTTTCAGAAAGGCGGGGCGCCGTTTTAGGTAGGTGTGGCAGAGTCTTAACTTTTATAAAGAATATCTTGGATTATCTGGATTGATGTTTAGATGAAGGCATTATTGGAAAGTCTGGGAAACATCTCAATCTCACTAAGGCCCCGTCCACAAGGAGACGTGTTTAGCTGTATACGCATACATTTTGTATCGTATAGGCGTATCGTCCACACGGATCCGGCGTTTTGGGAGAGTGAAACCGGGTCCCAGAGTGGATAAATCTGAAAACGCCGCCCTTGTGTTTTTGTGTGGACAGCGAATCCGTATATTTTCTGAAATGATGACGTCATCAGCCCACGTCTCGCACCTAGTCAGACACCTCTATGTCACGTAACAGCAATAAAAACATGAACAAACACTGAACGATTGTCTTTTTATTAACTAACATTAACACAGATTAATAAATGTATTGTTCCATGTTCGTTTGTATACTCATTGCTATTATATATGTATTTTAAGTAATTTCAAAGGCTAATGTTCACTTCTATTTTTATTACCACATAAAAATTAATTATTATAGTGCCCTATGAAATCAGTTTTATTTCCAAATTCATTTTTTTTCCATTTTCATTTTTCTATACTCTGTTTTATTATAATTGTATTATTAGTAGACCAGAACACGTGGACATGTTGTCATTCTTACTCTATAACACTGAACTCTGATTTCAGTGATTTGAACTATGAGATGGACACGTGCTTCTTGCACTCTATGTTGCTCTTTACTTTTGCTTTAAAAAAAGGATTTCATACAAATT
>NW_015505971.1:340160-372660 GCF_001515645.1 Sinocyclocheilus grahami
TGTGTGTGTGTCTCTGTGTCTCTCTCTCTCTCTCTGTGTGTGTGTGTGTGTGTGTGTGTGTGTCTCTCTCTCTGTGTGTGTGTGTGTGTGTGTGTGTGTAGTGCTCAGAATGGTGGAGGTGGTGCCAGAGTCTATCCACTTCCCCTCGGAGGAGGAGCGAATCCTGCAGCTCTGGCTGGACAAGGACTGTTTCCAGGAGTGTCTCAAACAGAGCAAGAACCGGCCCAGGTCTCACTTTACTCTTATTTAACCCTCTATGGTACGAAGTTGCTATATTGCAATAATTAATTTCTACTAATTTCCTTGTTATTCCAAAAAAAAAAAAAAAATACAATATATTGCACAATGGAAATGAATATGGCAGACCTTAACCCTAAAAAGGGCAAAACCATAAAGAGACATCAGAAAATTAATTAATTGCTATTTTCCATCTTATTGGAACTCAAATAATACAATTTCATGCTTTTATTCAAAACTTGACTTTTATATTTGATTGTTAATGTTTGTATCCCCAAGATCGCTCCTTTGGGGGTATAAGTTCACTGAAAACAGAACGCTTGCTTGTTACAGCACTGCTGTAGTTCCTCAACGCTTTGGAACCTAAGCGTGGTCTCTTTTTACCAAGCGTTTCAAAAAAAGAAAGTATAAAAAGTTATAGAAGTTTAAGTAAAGAAGTTTACTAGTAAAGGTAATGTAGTATACATATATAAAATAATTATAAAAAAAAAAATGTTGCACTTAAAATTGCTTTAAAATCAAAGCCATATGTCTAACCAAGTTATGTTCCAAATTTGAAGTTGATATCACCAAAAATTATGGTTCCTGTGAGATTTTGTTTGGGCGCTATACCAAAAATAACCACTGGGTGACACCCAAACTCCATTGAATTTCTTTGATGCAGTTTTCTGTCACAATATCACATCTATTACAAAACAGTCACCAAATATGGAACCTTGACTGTCAGACCTTTCCAACGATATGTGTTTCGTCAAGATTACAAAAAGCTTTTGATTTTCTAAAACACAAGCCACAAAGTCACAGTCTATATGTGTGTGTTTATATCTTGATTTAAAAGTGTGACGTATCCTCTGAGATGCAAACGTTTAGAGACAGATTACAAAAAATGTAAGCATTTAATTTATAAAATGTCAATGTAAACCTAATAAGCTAATGCTGAACAACAGCTTTTTAAACCGGTAAGTCCCCTCCAGCGAGTGTAAATGTGTGAGCTAGATCAAGGTGAGTAGATAAGAGCAGGTTTAAATGCTGTCCGTGAGCTAAACAAAGAATGTATGAACAAAGTCAATATATCTAAATATTCACAACAAACACCCTTTCAACATGAAACCAAGAAACGAGACCTACGCTTTCCCTGCTTCTCAAGTGTTTGTATCCCCCGTCGTAGCTCCTTCAGGGTTAAGGTAGACAATGATGTGCTGTTAAATTAGCTTTGTCTAACATAGTTTTACTGTAAAATGAGAAAATATCAACAGTGGAATTGCAGTAATGTATTTCCCCATTGGGATGTTTTATAGATAGTAGCATCAATAATATGATTGCAGTTATTTATTTATTTGAAGTGTTTATTGTAGGGCTGTCGCAATTCGTCGATTTTATTCGCCTATTCGATTTTTAAAAATACTCGACTAACAAAATATCGGAATTGGCGCATTTCACGGACGAGAATCCATAAAACACATTATTAGACTGTTTCCCAAGGCTGCATGATATAATTAAGCATAATTGTGAATTCACAAATGCTACGATTTAATTAATTATATGCGATGCAGTTCCAATACAGTATATGCGCTTTAATTATTTACATGCGTGTAGGTTAAGTACGTGCGTCACACAAACGTTTACACGTTTTGGTGTCCACATATTGTTTTAATTACAGTGGCTAAAGCATTTCTGTCCTAAACGAATTAAATAAACAATAATAGCGTTCTTTTATAATGACAGTACATTGAAGATTTTACGATAACTATAAATAAAATATATATTAATTACTGCATTTTTTTTTTCAGAAAGATGCAGTGGTAACCTTAACATTTTATTTATTTATTTTTATTTTATTTTATGATTTAACATTTGTAAATGGTCTAAAGTCTGAAAATCTTTTAGAGCTCATAATTTGTTTAAAATATATAACATATTACACATTAATTAATAAATCAGTATATATAAAATTATTTAATTTAAGTGTCATGTTTGTGATTGATTTATTTTTGTTCATGTAAGCTATAGCTTCTGACCTTTAAATCAAAACATACTCATGGCTTTATGGCATCAATTACTGCTTTATTTAATCAGAAACACAGCCTAAATATTATTTGTGCATTTTGCTTTCATTTGATTAGAAATAGGCCAACAGCGCCTCCTACGGAATTAAAGCTCCTTACCCCTTAGTTACACTGCACGCGTCTGCGGCGCATTACGGCTCCGATGCGGCCACTTTTGTCAATGCTTGTGCCGCGGCACGTTTCTGAAGCATCCCAGAAGCGGCTGTCCGCGCTGCTTCGCTAAAGATAGGCACCTAGTGTATTTTTGATGGACACCGTGTCCAAGCCGCACAGCAAATACAAAATAAAAGTAAAAAATCATGGCGATTTCAAAATAAACACCCTTTTGCAGACTCCCAAATGTATTTCACATCACTGTATACTTGTTAAGATGCCAGAAATGGGTGACGAGAGGTTAAAAAACACGCATTGTTATATGACACCACAAATCCTTTTTACAAGGATAATTCCAAAAAGGGTGGAGTTTAATTGCAGGAGTTGTATGAGTGGAATAAACGGAATTAAGCCGGACAAAATGTGAACATTTAGCCAACCATGCTAGAACTCAAGAAAAATCACGTGGTCTGGCGAATCCTGTCGCTTCGCGTCTGAAACGCTCCTGGTGTGAGTTGGCACCGCGTGGAGGACGGAACAAAACCTGGCCGGAGCCATAACGTGCCGCAGACGTGAGCAGTGTAAATAAAGCCCAAAACACACTGCACGATTTTAGCAATCCTATAAGATCACTGCATATCACACTGTGCGACATGGATCTGATAAACTTGGCTGCGACATGTGTGTAGACTGTACGATGATGACACCTATTGACTCGTACGATACGACGCACGTTACTATAAGAGAATAAAAAGTCATCAGCATGCGACTGTCCCGCTTTTAACGTATGTAGAAAACTCTTTTATGAAGTGAACTCACTTAAAGAGTTATTTAGCCAGAAAAAGTTTTAGAATTTTAATGTTAATGTAAAAAAAATCTTGTGTAATATACCTTGTGTTTGTTTGTTTGCTGGTTTTTATTGTATTTGTTATACTTGTGTTTTTTTTAATTGTTTTTGCCATGAAAATAGCCTAAGGTGCTGACATGGCATTAAATAAAAATGCACTACTACTACTCAGTTTCAGTTATTGTGTTGAGTTTTGTCGTCTGTGCTGATGTGTGGCGTGTGTTTGTGCATCAGGTTCACGTTCTACGACGGGCCGCCCTTCGCCACCGGCCTACCTCACTACGGACACATCCTAGCTGGAACCATCAAGGACATCGTGACCAGGTTTGCTCATCAGAACGGCTTCCACGTGGAGCGCAGGTTCGGCTGGGACTGTCACGGCCTGCCCGTGGTGAGAATCAATCACCGTCACACACATAGAATGTAAATTATATAATAAATAAAAAGAAAACGGGTAGAATAGAGCAAGCTAGTGTTAGAGGTCTTTTTTGTTTTTTGTTAATTGTGTAATAAATAAAAAGTAAGCAAACAGAATACAAAAAGATTAGAAAATCTACTGCTTTTTTAAAGAAAACAAGCAGTTCGTAAATGAATGGAGTGCAAGTTTAAAAGGGGCAAGTTTTTTTTTTTTTTTAAGAATAGAATTAGAATAGAGTGCTAGAGTTAGAGGGTCAAATAAAGATGGAAGAAATAACGCTTTTTCAACCCTAAACCCTAAAAAGGCTTTTAGACAAGCTTACATGTTTTCTCATAAAGAACATGTTGTTGTTCTTCAGGAATATGAGATCGATAAAGCGCTGAATATCCGAGGACCGGAGGATGTGGCTAAGATGGGCATAGCGGAGTACAACAAGCAGTGCAGGAGCATCGTCATGAGATACGCTAACGAGTGGGAGGTACGTGAGTGTGAGTGTGTGTCTGTGTAATTGTGTGAGAGAGTGTGTGTGTGTGTGAGAGAGTGTGTGTGTGTCTGTGTAATTGTGTGAGAGAGTGTGTGTGTGTGTGTGAGAGTGTGTGTGTGAGAGAGAGTGTGTGTGTGTGTAGAGAGAGAGAGAGAGAGTGTGTGTGTGTGTGTGTGAGAGAGAGAGATTGTGTGTGTGTGTGTGTGTGAGAGAGAGAGGGTCAGTTAACAGAGCCTGAGTAACATTCAATTAGTACAGCTAAAAATGAGTGTCTTTTTCAATAAAAGAGATGCTCTAATAACAACATTAGTCTTGTACAACAGAAAAAAATCCTCTCTCATTTAAAAAAGCGCAGTTACACTTCAGCACTTTCTTTGGCAGTGAACTATAAACACACAAGACTGATTGGTCATCATGATAGAGACTGATGAGACTCATTCAGTCCGAGAGAGAGAGCTCTTACTGTACACCTTATTTAATAATTAGTGCTGGGCAACGATTAATCGCGATCACATCCAAAATAAGTTTTTGTGTGCATAATATGTGTGTGTGTACTGTGTGTATATTTATTGTGCATGCATGTACATGCATGTATATATTTAAGAAAAAATGGTTACGTTTATATATTAAATATAATTATATAAAATATAAATGTATATACATGTAAATATTTTCAAAATATATACTGTATGTGTGTGCATTTACATATACATAATAAATATACACAGTACACATATATTATATACTGTAAACAAAAACTTTTATTTTGGATGCAATTAATCGTTGGCCAGCACTATTAATAATTGTTCTGACTGTAAAATAATAGGCAAGTCTGCACCTCAACAGCAACAACAGCGATACAGAGGAATGATATTGTTGGAATCACTGTCGGGGTGATTTTTTTTTTTTTCCAGCTGATGAACGATAAAAACAGCCAATCAGAAACCATCCTGCTTTAAAGAGCTTTTAAAGCAGCAGACGACAAAACTGCCGAGTGCCTATAATAACCTGAATATCATCATCTGCTGGTGTGGACGCTGATATAGTTATCGTTATCTTTATAGTTATTGCTCTTGGTGTGAATGAGCCTTTACACATCAATAGACAGAATAAACCTCTCATGGATTGAAAAACAGATTTCAGAAAACAGCTAGTTAATTTCTCCATTGGTAACATCAATGTCACTAGTCCTCGAGTGTCGTGATTTTAGTCCTGCAGCTTATTTGATCAGAGAGATGTCCTTTCGGAAGCTCATACAGCACGTGAGTCATGTGACCGGATGTTATTTATAGAGACCTGTTTTTTCAACATTGTGTGTCTGGCTTAAGTGCTGCAGTTGGGTTTAGATGAGTGTTATTATGATTGTTGTGATTGATGATTGTGACTCTGTGCACACCAGACGTCGGTGAGACGAATGGGCCGCTGGATTGACTTCAGGAACGACTATAAGACGCTGTACCCGTGGTTCATGGAGACCGTGTGGTGAGATCACATGCAGCTATAGCCCTGTTCAGACTAAGTGCTTTCTCATGTGGACGTGAGCGGAGAGGCTAGTCAGTGATTTTACAGCGCTGTGCTCCTGTCGCTCCTGTAAAATGTCCAGCTGAATTACCTGCATTTTTCTGACAAACACGAGCTCGCTTCATAATCCAAAAGTCATTTTGTAAATCCTTCCTGACCCGAAAACTCTTCACCAGAATAATACTGCGTCACTGTAAATGCACTGTAAAAATCACCAGGAGTTTACCAACATAACAAACAACACACACTGCTGAGAGTGAATCAAAAGCAAGTTCAGTAGCACAAATAAAACCCACTAGAAGCATGAGCTATTCATGCTGCATTGCATGCTGGGTGCCTTCATATTACATATGCACTGTACAGCAGAAACATAGTATGATGCTGTTTGTTTACAAGATTAGATATCATAGAGATATCAGTTAGATATCATGCAAGTCATGCAATTATTAACCTGGAATATACTGTAATTTCACACTACAATTTTTTACAGTGTACAAAAGAGAACAAAGTTATGTAAACCTTTGAAATGGCCCAGTATTATTGCATAATCGATTTTACATAATACATTTTATTTGTATATGAATGTATATAAAATACATTTTAAACATGTAAATTGCAGGCCAGAATTAAACGGCTGGTGTCGTCTGGCCAGAGGAGAACAGCACATTATTTCTGTTTAATACTGTAAAGCTTCCTTGAAACACAATCTGCATTGTAAAAAGTGCTATATATATATTATATATTTATATAAATAATGGTGACTTGACTTGACAAATACATACATACATAGTACATAATAATACATAGTTAATTAAAAAGTTATTAAATTGTATTATTATAAAAGCCACCTTATGTGCAATTTAAATATTTAGTTTGCATTATATTACCAGCTATTATGTATTATGTACCAGCTAACAGGGTTGAGTTTATTACAGCATTAGTTGTGAGATTTGTTTGCTTGAGAAAGATGGACTGCACCTGATTCCTGTAGATCATAACGAACCGATACTGAATCAGGATTAGGGCTGTCCAAAAAAAAAATTGAGTTTTGAATATTCGTCGAATTTAAAATAAAAATCCCAAAAAAGTAGCATTTGAATTGTTGGTGTGCATCAGGCAGCTTTATCAGCGGTGCACGAGATGCGATGACGATAGCCTTTCCAGCTGAAGCCACTAGATGCGGCGCTGCGATGCTGTTGTTCATTCAAAATACTGCGGGAAAAGAGAACATCGATGCGGAGATCATCTTGTTTACGTCAAAACTGAAACCAAGCCGTTCACACCGAACGCATATTTAGCACATTTTCTAGAGGGACATCTATCAGCTTTGCACTCGCGTCTCGCACAAAAGAGCCGCATGTTTAGAAAGCCATGTAAAATTAATGCAAGTTCAACTTTTAAAAAACACTTCTCGAGATTTTATAGCGTTTTTTCCGCATCTCATGCTTTTAAATAAAGAAAGCACTCTTTGTGATTGGTTTTCGGTCCTTTGTATTAAACTATACATGCATACATGATGCTGTTTTGTTTATAGTTGTTTAAGCAACTTAATTAATTATATATGGTTTATAAACATTATTTTAAACATGATGCACTTTTTTCAAAGATGGTCATGTTATTTTATTGCTTTGAATAATCGTGCATTAGTGATATTTTGCTTGATGCGCCCTCAGGAGAGAAGCCAAACGCTGTTTCCCCCCCTTTTTAAATTCGTTAAATTAAATTCGTTAAATTAAAGTACAAAATTCGAATGTAGTTTTTCAGCCATTTTGACAGCCGTACTCAGGATTGGAGTGCAGCGGTGCATGCTGGGTGCTGTGCTGTGTTTCAGGTGGGTGTTTAAGCAGCTGTATGAGAAGGGTCTGGTCTACAGAGGGGTGAAGGTCATGCCGTTCTCCACCGCCTGCAACACGCCGCTCTCCAACTTCGAGGCCCATCAGAACTACAAGGTGATTGGGTTCCTGAGCTCCTGTGCTCCTCAGCGGCGCCTCGGCTCTGACCTCTGACCTCTGACCTCCTCAGGACGTGCAGGACCCGTCTGTGATCGTGACCTTCCCTCTGCTGGAGGACGAGACGGTGAGCTTCCTCGCCTGGACCACCACGCCGTGGACCCTGCCCAGCAACCTGGCCCTCTGCGTCAGCCCCGACTTCATCTACGTCAAGGTCAAAGGTGCGCTTCACCTCTCATTAACGATCGTTTTAGGGATGCACCGAAATGAAAGTTCATTTGCAAAAACCGATAAACGCCACTTTAAAAAAAAAAAAAAAGCTGATTGCCGTGCATAAGTCTCCACAGTGCGCTCTGAACCCTAAACACGTTTTGTCAAAAAAGCCGGTTTTGTCCACTTTTAAGGCATCGCGAGTTCACGTTTTACTGCAGAAGCCGACAAGCGCCTTGTTGTATTTGAACAGAAGCCGATAAATCCATTTCAGCCAATCAGCGCGCTGTATTCAGGTCCGGTGACAAGGCCACTTTCACTTTAAGACGTGCTAGCTGAGAGGAGTTTCGTGATCGAGGATCATTTCGACAAACTTGATGAACCTGTAATGTCTTCTTCAGGGAGAAAAAGGAAAATAAAAGCTGAAAGGTTTTCACGGAAGCTTGCAAAAGCAGCACGTTACAATAGTGAGGGAAAAGCTCTGTGTATTGCGTGTAATCACATCCATACAGTTTATGATCACAACAACAACAACGTTTGTCAGGCGTCTACATTATCATCTGAGGAGATTACAAAGATTAAACCAGTGTTTTTTAAACTCTAAAACATGAAATGTGGAGTTATCTGCTTTTGCTATAAAACAAACTTTTAATATGTAAGAAAAACATGCTTTCAATTAACTTTAATTTAGTAAATTACCTGTATTTGTTTAAGTTATTACTTGATCAAAACATCCCAACTGCAGTTTGATTGATATTACTTGGAATGCGCAATAAAAAAAACGTGATTTCTGAAAAAAAAATCGGTTATCGGTTATTGCAAATGAACTCTTCAAATGAAACACTGGGCCGAATACCGAACACGGTTTCTCGTGTATTTTTCCACCATAGTAAAAAGCTAAATTTGGGTATTTAATTTATGCAGTTTTGTCTGGCTTTTCAAAGAAACATCAATTACAAAACAACAATTTAAAAAATATTTACTTAACACTGAACATTTGTTTTAACATTCTAGCAGACATTATACCAACAACGCACAATTTCACTTAAAATTAATAAGTTAGTAAAATAATATTTTTTTGGCCATTTTTGAGACCCCCTCCTTGAATCAGGCATGCAAACAAAAAGTCACATAGCATTTCATTTAAGTTAATAAAGTTAGTAAAGTTAGTTTATTATAGAATGCAATTTACATGTTTGCATACAATATATATATATATATATTTTTTTTTTTTGGAGTGTTGATTATTATATTTAAAAATAAATAGTTAATTTTACGTTTGGGCTCTGTTGTTAATTCTAACCTTACAGTAATGTAAAAGGGCTATCTATAGTTTGCAGCATGAACTGAAGTAGATTTTTTTATTATAATTGATTTATTTAAAGAAAGAGCAATTTGTTCAGTAAACCACTGCTTAATACGGTTTTCCCCCCGCTGTACCGTGACGTCAAAGCTGAAGTATGACCTTACAGCCCTAGTATTCAGACTTGTCCCAAACCTTGTAGAAAATGAATATAAGATATGACGGTGAAAGCAATAGTGAGCTTGACCTCCTGAGGTTGGCTTTTCTGTAGTATCTGGCCATCTGTGGATGCCTTCACTGCAGAAACCTCAAATCAGCTCACTTAAAAAGAGCCTGCTCTGTAAACGTATCTCCTCTGAAGATCCTGAGTAAAAGCTTGACCCAGTTAGAGCGGCGTGTGCGGCGGCAGACAGGGGGCGCTGTGAGTCCTTCATTAGCTCGGCCGTCTGCTGCAGGAGAGAGACGCACTGAATACCAATGACGCTCCGCACAGTCCTTTCTCAGCCTGCCGTCTCTTACTCACAATACTCTTAAACGCTCCTCTTTCAGGGTCTTTCAGTCCCATTGTAATGTGCTTTGAGCTGCTGCTGGAGAGACTTGTATTACTGTTAGACTACATGTTATCTCTCCACAGACACAGCTGGCACATCTTACCCCACGGCGAGCTAACTTAACAATATATCATCACCGTATAACACAAAAATGCAGAAATATGCATCATGTGTGGGCCTAGTTCAACCAAAATGAAAGTTTTGACATTTAATTTTGATTCATGTTCAGATTTGAGCTTCCATTTTTATTATTAATAAGTTCAAATGAAATGCATTGTTTAATAAAATAGAATATGTTCAAATGTTAAATTAGTGAATATTAAGCTGCAAAAACATAATATTTGAACACTGATAATACTAAGAACATTATTAATAATTGATCACAAAAAATAATTGGTAATAGAGCAACAAATCAGCATGATTTCTGAAGATCATGTGACACTGAAGACTGGAGTAATGATGCTGGAAATACAGCTGCACATCACAGAAATACATTACAGTTTAACACATTCACAGAGAAAACAGCTGATTTAAGTTGTAATAATATTTCACATTTTTTAATGCATTTGCTCTATTTTTGATCAGATTGATGCAGTCTTTGGGGAGCAGAAGAGACTTCATTCAAAAACATAAAAAATGGTGCAGGTTTCACCATTAAACCAACAGTTAGTCGTTTTCGCATTAACAAGCAAAAAAAGTGAAAAGCTTTAGTGAAGGTGAAAAGTTCATTAAGGTTGTTGAAATGACACGTTTATCTAGCATGAAGCCGACATCTGAGCACATGTGAGATACAATAATGTGCTTGTGTTCTAGATATGAAATTGGAAAAAAAGTGTGTAAATGTACAGTTTTATTTCTTGTGCTGCTGTGTCTTGTTGTCTTGGTTAAATCTGTCATGTGCTGGTGAGAGTCTCTCCTCTGTGTCTGTCAGATAACAGCTCGCAGCAGGTGTACATCATGATGGAGGCCAGACTCGTCGCTCTCTTCAAATCTGACTCGGAGTACACCATCCTGGACAAGTGAGTTTACCGCCGCTGATTAGCACAGAAGCGCGCGATGCAATGTCGTGGTCAGTTAAGTCATGAAGTTACCAAAAAGGCGATTAAAGCTGCTTTAAAACTGTGCATGCATGTAATATATTTTATATGAGTCACATTTAAGAACATGTCTCTGAAATGGTTTTCAAAACTGACCTGGAGCCCAGCACTGTCTCTCTCATCTAACACACCCGATTTAACTCGTCAGCTCATTAATGGAGACCTGAAGTGGGTCAGAAAAGAGTCGAGAGAAAATATGATGCTTGTCAGATCCGCGTCACGTTCAGCAGCGGCAGCTCTTAAAGTAATAGCAGTCAAAATAACCTGATAACCAGCTGCTGTGATGTCTGTTAATCAAAGGAAAAAGAAAAAAAAGGAAATAAAGAACTTTTATAGCTGTAAGGAATCATCTGTATTTAATTTAGAATTTAGTGTTTGATAACTTCAATTTATGTATACTTCTGCTGAAGGGCACAGGTAAATATGACATTTATTATAATGGGTTTATATGAAGATTGTTTTAAGTTCACTTAAATTTTAAAGTCTAATAAATGATAAAATTGAAAGCTCTGAATTATACTGTAATGTTGAATGGCTATAGTCAATGGTTAAATATTAGGGGCAAAAAACTATTTTATAGAGACCTCAGTAGTGTTGGTATCAGTGATACTGGCCTTCAGTCATAAAAAAAAGATGCCATTAAACAAATGTTAAAAATAATTTGTTGTTTGTACGTTAATTTGATGATTGAATGGGAAATTATTGCAATTTAAAAACTTTAATGTTAGGTGGGATTAATCGTGATTAATGTGCGAATAATTAGTTTATTTTTATCGATTGACAGCACTAGTATATATATATATATATGTATATGTATATGTATATGTGTGTATATACACACACACACACACACACACACATATATATATATATATATATATATACGGGTAAGGTCTAGGAAAGCACCTGAAATCTGCAGTTTTACCTAAAATGTAAAATAGTGCAGTGAGTCCTGAGGGTTGTGTGTGTGTGTTTCTCTGAGCAGTGTGCTGGGCTGATAACAGTAAGCTGAGGTATTGTGGGATTAGTCCTGAGCCGAACTGCTATTATCGATTAATATCTCTCTGCTTTTGATTAATGTTCTTCAGCAGAAGGTGATGTGCCTGGAATGAGAAGCACGAGTAGAGTTGATTTCACTGCACTTCCTGATGTTTGCATAAAAACAATGCATTTACTCACTCTCGTGTTGTTGCAAACCTGCGTGACTTCATCTGTGCAACACAAAAGACGACATTCCAGCTTCCAGCTTCAAAAACAAAGCTATAGCAATATTAATGAAGCAATTAAACAATTTATTAGACAGATCAAACTTAACAGAGTGATTTGCCCAATCAGACCTAGAAGATCTAGTGTGTGTTGAACATGCTGCACATGTCATATGCTTTTTTTTTTTTTTTTAAAGCTTGAAGGCTTCGGTCCCCTTCTGCTTTCATTATATGGATGAGAGCAGCATGAACATTCTTCACAAGTGCTCCCTTTGTGTTCCACAGAAGAAAGTCATACGGTTTTGGAGCAACATAATGATTAATTGAAGTCTGAATTGATATTGTAAATGTGACAATGGTTCAGAAACAGGATGTGTGTTCTCTGGCTTACAAACCGCCTGAGACTGTCTGTTCATAACCCGAGTAACAGTTTGAGTTAAATTCCCACCTGCTTCTTCTGTATTGATCAATCGTAGACCCTTGTAAATGTTCATATTCTCAAAGGTCAAGGAGAGTTTTGGCATTATTGCCTTATGTTTCAGCTCCTTCAGTAGTTCTCTAACCGCTCCGTGGTTGTAGTTCAGTGTTGATAAAGTGTGTTTTTGTCTTTATAGATTTCCTGGCAAGACCCTGAAGGGCAAAAAATACAAGCCTCTGTTTGAGTACTTCATCAAGGTAAACATTGTAATGCTGCGTCACTGCAGATTGATTCACAGTTGCTGACCGTTTCATACTCTCACATTTCTTTAAGGAGAACAGAGATGACAGAATGCTGAGACTTATGTATCTGAAAAATATTTTAGCGTTAAATGAAATGGATCTGTGGGTAAATCTGCTTCTTCTGATGTCGTCATTAGTCGCACAAGTGTTTCTGGGTAAAGCATTTCATCTTCTGATGTCAGAAGTGGTCTTGATGAACGCTTGTTTTTCTTCTCAGTGTAAGGAGAGCGGTGCGTTCTCGGTGGTGGTGGATAACTATGTGCGTGATGATGACGGGACAGGAGTGGTCCATCAGGCCCCATACTTTGGAGCTGTAAGTCACATCTTCATTCTGCTTTCATTAAATTGTGTCCTTCAGGGATTTTGGGTAATGTTGCTTTATAAAGTGGTTTGAGATCTGTCTGTCTGTCTGTCGTCTGTCGTCTGTCTGTCTGTCGTCTGTCGTCTGTCTGTCTGTCGTCTGTCGTCTGTCGTCTGTCTGTCTGTCTGTCTGTCTGTCTGTCTGTTGTCTATCTGTCTGTCTGTCGTCTATCTGTCTGTCTGTCTGTCGTCTGTCTGTCTGTCTGTCTGTCGGCTGTCGTCTATCTGTCTGTCGTCTATCTGTCTGTCGTCTATCTGTCTGTCTGTCTCTCTGTCTGTCGTCTATCTGTCTGTCGTCTGTCTTGTCTCTCTGTCTCTCTTGTCTGTCTATCATCTGTCTGTCTGTATCTATCTGTCTGTCTATCTGTCGTCTATCTGTCTGTCTGTCTATCTGTTGTCTCTCTGTCTGTCTATCATCTATCTGTCTATCATCTGTCTGTCATCTGTCTGTCTATCATCTGTCTATCTGTCTGTCTGTCTATCTAACTTTCTGTCTATCTGTCTGTCTGTCTATCGTCTATCTGTATGTCTGTCTATCTGTCTGTCTGTCTGTTGTCTATCTGTCTGTCTGTCTGTCTGTCGTCTGTCTGTCTGTCGTCTATCTGTCTGTCTGTCTATCTATCTATCTTTCTGTCGTCTGTCTGTCTGTCGTCTATCTGTCTGTCTGTCTATCTGTCTGTCTGTCTGTTATCTGTCTGTCGTCTATCTGTCTGTCTGTCTTTCTGTATGTCTGTCTGTCTGTCTGTCTGTCGTCTGTCTGTCTGTCTGTCGTCTATCTGTCTGTCGTCTATCTGTCTGTCTGTCTGTCTGTCTGTCTGTCTGTCTATCTGTCTGTCTGTCTATCTATCTATCTTTCTGTCGTCTGTCTGTCTGTCGTCTATCTGTCTGTCTGTCTATCTGTCTGTCTGTCTGTTATCTGTCTGTCGTCTATCTGTCTGTCTGTCTTTCTGTAATTTTATTTGGTTACAAATAAATATCTTGAGATGCAAATTGAACATATGAAGTCTTGTTTTATAAAAAAAGAGCAAAATTAAGTGAGTTTGTGCTTTAAAAAATAACAAATATCTGTCAGTGGGGAATTTAAACTTTTTTCCCTTTGAATTAAATTGATTTGTCCAAGCCCACTGGCCGATGTTTGTTCTTGTTTTAATGAAAAACTCACAAAAAATTTTAACAATTTCTCATAAAACAAGACTTATCTTATATCTTCTCCAGTAAATGTATCTTGATTTAAGAATCTTTAAACGTTTGCCATGGGAAACGAGACAAAAATCCTGATGAAGAGCAAGACTTTCTTCAGTGGGATTAAAAGTGTCAGTAAAAAGCGGTTTCATATTCGTAGTGGTTGAGAGCAGAGATATGCAAGCCATAAGCTGATGTATTGTTATCCATTCAATTTAATTCTCAAGTTTTCTTTATTTGGTCTTAAAGTCCTAAATTTACATTCATAAAACCTGCAGAAACCCTGTTTGAGAACAACACAGAATACTTAGCACTGACTACAGTAAATTGAGTTTGAATAATTACAATTAGCAGTAATAATAATAATGTCAATAATATTAAAAATATTAATACTACTAATAAAAGTAATGACCAATAAATGACCTCTTCTGCACATACATCGTGATTGCTTAAAATCTTCCATCTGTGCATTTGAGATGAGTTAATTCACATGTCTGGGTGCATTCTCAACAGAGCTGTGAAAACATTCGTTTCAGTTTTATTTCATTTGTAAGAAAACACCATGCATGAAACAGATCCAAGACATCCTTGAACAGTCCCTGTCAGGACAATGACTGAAGAAAGTTTTAGGGGCATCAAATAAGCCTTAAAGCAGAGTTGAAGTGCTTTATTAAAAAGAGTGGCTGGAAGAAGCTTTTGGTGAGAAACTCATTTCAAATTTCAGCCTGAAGGCATGTGAGCATCTCAAGCACCATTCCATCTAATGAGAGTAAAGTGAACTCTGGTCCTCATCTCTGTGTTGAATGTTTGATGCAGACCAGCCTCACATCAGCATCACCTTGAGGTTCCTCTCTGTGCCAGAGACAGAAGAACTTGTGAAGGTAGAAGGACAAGCAGATGATGCTAAACACTGAACAATCCTGCTGTTAGCCACATGAGCTCAAGGACTTACAATGATTTATTATGGGAGAGCAAGCAGTACTTAAAGTATAGGACACACAAATGTCCTGGAGTCCTCGGACTTAACTGCACTAAAGCATCTGTTATATAGATCACTATTACTTCAGATTAATGATCCGATCAAACCTCTAAAAGGCAGTATTAAAGTTGAGAGTGTATCATCCTGCAGTGTTTGTGCACCAAACGAATGAATGGTTCCTCAAATCATGTGTCTTGTTCAGGACATGTGTGTTGTTACTTTGCAAATTGATCCAGAACACCCTAGCAATTAAGGTTGGGAATCGAAACTTTATTCCAATTCCAGAATCAGATACTTAAGTTCAGGAATCGGATACTTGTTCTAAAATTAAAATTCAGATTCCGCCTATCGATTCCTTTTTTCTTCATCTGTGAGGACCCGACCTAGCGATCTGCCAGGACCTTGCTCACTTATCTAAACGCTCCAATGTTTGGGTACACTTGCGTTTAGAGTCTGAAAAAGCTAAGTATAATATTTGTGATAAGCTAAACATGTTGCGAGAGAGGTGTAACCACCAACATGACAAAAAAAGCACTTTATTTTAACAGATTGTTAAAGATTGCGAACATTATTCAAACACCAACATGATTCAATTCCTAAATTACAATGATTCATCGGTTTCATTCATGAACCTTTGATGTGTGCGATCACGCCTGTGCAGCGAATGATCACATCAGTCTGATTTGAACATTTAAACCTGCGTTTGCTTTGCCACTGACCTGAAGAGAGCAGCTGTCATGTATATGAATGAAACCGCTTCACAGTCTTTTCAACCACACATTATGACTATTTCTGTTACAAACATGCAAATAATCACAGAAGTACTGGGATAACATTTTTTAGTTCGGATATAAACTCTGAATTGTACGTTAGCGATTAAATTAGAGTAGCTAAATCACCTTTTGAAAATAATTTTACACTTCAAATAAAGATTTATCGATTACGTTGTTACGCCAGTAGGTGGCGAAAAGGGGCTGTTAAAATGTCTTGAACCGTTCAAGAGATTCGTTCACAAATGCTTATTTATCCAGTAATGAAACTTTAAATTAATTTTTGAGGGAGCCATTGAATCATTCATTCATAAATTACATGTGCTTTTGTTTAGTTGCCTAATTTTTTTTCTTCAAAATCTTGAGATCACCAGAGTCTCCATTTAAAAAAAAAAAAAACATACAAACTCAGTTTATCCTGAATCATGCAGCTCTTAAATGACTTTTTATGTGGCCAGCTGATTTTTGTTTATGGCATTCAGATGCAACTAAATGTTTTGCAATAATGAGAGACAGAATAAATATGTTTGATATAATTTTTTAATCACATTGGAATTGAAACTGGGAATCGAAAAGAATCTGAATCGGATTTGATCAAATTCAAACAATACCCAACCCTACTAGCAATTGCATAGCTGCTACCAAGACACCACCTGAAATGCCATTTCAACCACCCAGAACACCCTAGCAACATAGCAGTACCTTAGCAACCACCCAAAACTACCCACAACACCTTAGCAACAGATGAGCAACGCCCTGGTAACACCTAGAAGACCAAGAAACTGCATGCCAATGCTTTGGCAATCCCCCAGAACACCCTAGCAACTGCATAGCAGTAGCCTAGCAGCCATGCACATACTCCCTAAAACACCCAAGCAACAGCATAGCAAAACTCTGGCAACCCCCAGGAACACCCTAGTAACTGTATAGCAAAACCCTAACAACCATGGAAACGGCATGACAGCGACCTGGAGGACTCTAGCATGTGCATAGGAAACCCTAGCAACCTTTGAGTACATTTTAAGAACTGCATAGTAGTACCCTAGCAATTAAATAGAAACTACCTAAAACACTTTAGAATCTGAACACCCTTACAAGTGAATAGAAACTCTCTGGCAACTGTTGGGAACACCCTAGCAACTGCAAAACAAGACATGAACAACTTCCAAGAACACCATAGTAACAGCCTGACAATAACCTAGAGGACCTTAGCAACTGCATGGCAACACCCTGGCAATCACCCAAAACACCCTAGCATATCAGTACCCAAGAAACCACCTGAAACACCCTTGAAACTGTGTAGCAAATCTCTGGCAATCACCCAAGAACACCCTAACAACTGCATAGCAACATTTAGCAGCCACATTAAAAGATACCTACAACTCATTAGAAACTGTTAAAACGCAGTTTAGCACCTGAACACCTTAGCAACTGCACAGCAACACTCTGACAAACACCCCGAGAGCACCCTAGCAACTGCACAGCAACACTCTGACAAACACCCCAAGAACACCCTAGCAACTGCACAGCAACACTCTGACAAACACCCCGAGAGCACCCTAGCAACTGCACAGCAACACTCTGACAAACACCCCGAGAGCACCCTAGCAACTGCACAGCAACACTCTGACAAACACCCCGAGAGCACCCTAGCAACTGCACAGCAACACTCTGACAAACACCCCGAGAGCACCCTAGCAACTGCACAGCAACACTCTGACAAACACCCCGAGAGCACCCTAGCAACTGCACAGCAACACTCTGACAAACACCCCGAGAGCACCCTAGCAACTGCACAGCAACACTCTGACAAACACCCCGAGAGCACCCTAGCAACTGCACAGCAACACTCTGACAAACACCCCGAGAGCACCCTAGCAACTGCACAGCAACACTGACAAACCCCCCGAGAACACCCTAGCAACTGCACAGCAACACTCTGACAAACACCCTGAGAACACCCTAGCAACTGCACAGCAACACTCTGGCAAACACCCTAAGAACACCCTATCAACTGCACAGCAGCACTCTGACAAACACCCCGAGAACTCCCTAGCAACTGCACAGCAACACTCTGACAAACACCCTAAGAACACCCTAGCAACTGCACAGCAACACTCTGACAAACACCCCGAGAACACCCTAGCAACTGCACAGCAACACTCTGACAAACACCCCGAGAACACCCTAGCAACTGCACAGCAACACTCTGGCAAACACCCTAAGAACACCCTATCAACTGCACAGCAGCACTCTGACAAACACCCCGAGAACTCCCTAGCAACTGCACAGCAACACTCTGACAAACACCCCGAGAACACCCTAGCAACTGCACAGCAACACTCTGGCAAACACCCTAAGAACACCCTATCAACTGCACAGCAGCACTCTGACAAACACCCCGAGAACTCCCTAGCAACTGCACAGCAACACTCTGACAAACACCCCGAGAACACCCTAGCAACTGCACAGCAACACTCTGGCAAACACCCTAAGAACACCCTATCAACTGCACAGCAGCACTCTGACAAACACCCCGAGAACTCCCTAGCAACTGCACAGCAACACTCTGACAAACACCCCGAGAACACCCTAGCAACTGCACAGCAACACTCTGGCAAACACCCTAAGAACACCCTATCAACTGCACAGCAGCACTCTGACAAACACCCCGAGAACTCCCTAGCAACTGCACAGCAACACTCTGACAAACACCCCGAGAACACCCTAGCAACTGCACAGCAACACTCTGGCAAACACCCTAAGAACACCCTATCAACTGCACAGCAGCACTCTGACAAACACCCCGAGAACTCCCTAGCAACTGCACAGCAACACTCTGACAAACACCCCGAGAACACCCTAGCAACTGCACAGCAACACTCTGGCAAACACCCTAAGAACACCCTATCAACTGCACAGCAGCACTCTGACAAACACCCCGAGAACTCCCTAGCAACTGCACAGCAACACTCTGACAAACACCCCGAGAACACCCTAGCAACTGCACAGCAACACTCTGGCAAACACCCTAAGAACACCCTATCAACTGCACAGCAGCACTCTGACAAACACCCCGAGAACTCCCTAGCAACTGCACAGCAACACTCTGACAAACACCCCGAGAACACCCTAGCAACTGCACAGCAACACTCTGGCAAACACCCTAAGAACACCCTATCAACTGCACAGCAGCACTCTGACAAACACCCCGAGAACTCCCTAGCAACTGCACAGCAACACTCTGACAAACACCCCGAGAACACCCTAGCAACTGCACAGCAACACTCTGGCAAACACCCTAAGAACACCCTATCAACTGCACAGCAGCACTCTGACAAACACCCCGAGAACTCCCTAGCAACTGCACAGCAACACTCTGACAAACACCCCGAGAACACCCTAGCAACTGCACAGCAACACTCTGACAAACACCCTAGCAGCCGCGCAGCAGCAGTGCAGTGAGCTCAGAGGCTGTGGCGGTGAGTTAATGTCAGTGTTGTGTCTGTGCGGTTGTTCACTCAGCGGCAGTCGTTATCAGAGTAGTGTTGAGCAGCTCCTGCAGCCGGAAGCAGTCTTTCTCCTCTGGTTGTTTTGAGCAGGATGTTTGACTCTCCTGTGTGTCGTTGTGTGGAGGTTCATTCCCCAGATGTTCTGTAATTGAGACACAGGAACACACTCATGCTCTGCCGTTCTCAGAAACACAATCCCAGTGTGACGGGTGTTGTGTTCTTCTGTTTGCAGGATGATTACCGCGTCTGTATGGACTATAAGATCATCCAGAGAGACTCGGCTCCCATCTGCCCTGTGGACTCATCCGGCGTCTTCACTGCAGAGGTCACTCACTTCGCCGGGCAGTACGTGAAGGTACGGATGCTGCTGTACACCTCATCAGAGGCTCAAGCGCGCACACTGAGCTCCTTCATGTGTGTGTGTGTGTGTGTGTGTGTGAGAGAGAGAGAGAGAGAGAGTGTGTGTGTGTGTGTGTGTGTCCAGCACTCAGAGCAGCAGTTGAACCTCACACAAATGAAGATGTACTTTAAGGGAACTTGTCTCCAGTGTGGAGGTGTGATGGGTGACAGAGGGACTATGGGAGTGCTGATGTCAGCGCTTTAGCCCAGTGCCAGAGAAACTCCGCTCTGTTTCCCGACTCGAGAATAGCTTTCATCATAGTTCTGCTCTGTCATTTTATATTTCGGCACTCATAGTCAGGTTCTCTTTGCCTAAGCGCTCATTAGCGCTCACACAGCGCTCATACGGTCCACCTGTGTCTTTGAATTAGAGCCGGCAGAGACGGACTCCCTGACAGTTTCATGCATTTACTTTGGAAATATTGAATCGGGGTGTAAATTATCAGTGGGCTTGCTAATTAAGATTTGAAGCCCATCAGTTTGGGGGTCTGAAAAATTATGTAGGCTATGCAAAACAATAGCTCACCCAGAAATTCTGTCATCATTTACTCTCTCGTATCAACCCAAACTAGGGCTGTCAACAGGGCCACCGACACAATAAATAAAAAATATATAGATATTTTTTTCACATACATTAAAATTTTGAAGACATTGTTTCAGCTGGAGGAAAAGATCAGTGAACAGCACATTAGGCTGCAACAAATAAATATAAACCTGCAACACCCTGTTTTACTGTTTATTCCAAAACACAAACCTGTTTTTTTGTTTTCTAGTGCATAACATTCAAATTGTTCCAGTGCTAATCTTACATTTAGTCATTTAGCAGACTCTTTTATTCAAAGCGACTTACAAAATAAAAATTTTCGCATTTTTTTTTGTTTGGTTTTTGTATTTTGAAGAGCATATCCTCTACATTTAATCAATATATGACAAAGATTGAATAAATCCGACTCCAAAATGTTGCCAGTGAAGCGTCACAGATCTTAATTCTGATACCGCAGCAAATGCTAATAGCCTAACTAATATAAAATGAAAGACAAGTAGACCATCTGTAATGAATTAAGAACTAATTAGCAAATTACTAGCAGTAGCACAAATAAATACAATAAAACAAACATATTCATGAAATACAGACATTTGCTTAAATTGCCTACTTAAGCTATTTTCTAGCATTTCTAATAGATCTTGTGCTTCAGATGCTTTTAAAGGTTGTCATGGGGCTTCAGCGTGATTGTGCTGGTTTACTGCTAGTCGGATGAAGAGCGTCACTGGTGATCATAAATGCACGTTGACTCTTGTAAACATTTCATGTAGCACCTTGCAGGTTAAAGTTTTCTCCCAGAGGAATACGAATACCCTTCATAAGGCCTCACAGGTTAAGAAAAGTTTCCTAAAATCGATTATGCATGAGACAGGAAGCCAATTCAGCCCACTCTGCTACAAGGACACGCTGGACACGTTTCCATTAAAGTGAATTAATAAGACTTTTGTTGAAAGGCAGTCAAGGAAAACTGCATGAGTGCTGGGATGTGACCGGCCCCAAAGAGAGCAAATGCTTCATACATTTCTATAACTCCAGAGCTGCTGAAGAAGCTGTAAAGCCAGGCCTTTATTCTTTAATAGTCCCACACTGTCTGCTTGTATGCGCTGCACGCTCTGAGACTTTGTTCTGTCTGTCCTCCATGCTTTCAGGATGCAGACAAAAACATAATCAAGTGGCTGAAGGAGAACGGGCGTCTGGTGAGCTCCAGCTCGTTCAAGCACAGCTACCCGTTCTGCTGGAGGTGAGTGCAGACACGCTTTTACATTTACTCTGCTGTAATGCGCCAGCACACTTACCACTGCTCTGGTGAAATAGTCATTTTAATTTAAACTGAGCACGTTGTTCAAAAGCAAAACAACATTTGTGACCTATAATAAACCTGGCATTGCATATTATGAATATCGTTGGCTTCTGTTTTCGAAGTCATTTTGGAGAAAAGCGTCGGCTAAATGCATTAATGTAATTGAAATGCATGCAATCTGAAATCTCTCGGCGCGAAAGATTTTCAGATTTTGCGTTGCGTTCAGTTAGTCTTGAGAATTTGCCGTGTTTGGAAGTGACTTCTGTGTGAGCTGTGCTTTATATGTATCTAATAGTCTATAGAGCTTTTTTGCCTGCAAAAGAAATTTGGAAAATGTGGCCACACCTTTGCTCTGATCACAGAAGCTTAGAGACAACTGAACGAGCAAACTATGTACTGTTCTCCTTTTTGAATAAAAACGCTTTATTGCGTTAGTGAGCTCATTATTATCGTTTGGTGAAAAATTGGAAAAATTCCTTGATTATTTAAACATAAATTTTTATTGTATTTTACTGCTCTGCTGACCCAAAAAAAATCACTTTTCATTTACAGGGGTTGGACAAAGTAATGTGAACACCCATTATTATTATTACTATAATAGGGGAAAATATCATTCCTGTAGGCTACAGTGAAAAAACAAACGTGCAACAAACGGAACATTGAACACTAACAAGGATTGCGCTCAAACAACGCAGATTAATATTCCATATTCAACAAAAACCGGCCACAGAGAGCTTGACGGCGCCAACTGCTCTCCACCAACATCTCTGAAGTGGCTGCTAGATGCTCTAATAGATGACATTAAACTGTCAGGTTGGAAGCTGTATTAAAGACTAGGGATGCACCGAAATGAAACACTGTGCCGAAGGCCGAACAGGTTTTTTTTTCGCATTTTGCCCCCCATGTAGGCCTATTTTGCCATTTTTTTTCACCATAACATAAATTAAATAGCCAAAATGTGCTTTTTACTATTTTGTCCTGCTTTTCAAATAAAAAAATCAATTACAAAACAACAATTTAAAAATATTTACTTAACACTGAACATTTTTTTTTAACATTCTAGCAGACGTTATACAGACAAAGCACAATTTCACTTAAAATTAATACGTTAGTAAAATAATATTTTCTGGCCATTTTTGAGACTTGAATCAGGCATGTATTTTTTACTGTACAAATAAAGGTAGCCTTGCTGAGCCGAAGAGACTTCTTTTAAAACATTAGAATATATTACAGATCCCAATTTGAACACTGTGTGAATGTTACAATAAATGTATTAATAGAGCTGTTATTATTATCATCATTATTATGGTCTTATTTTATTTTACAGAACAATTGACCTATTTTACAGAATTTATTTCACCTCTTCATCTCATCGGAGACATGTGATGCGGCACTAAACAGTCTCTCGCTGTCGTTGCTTCACGCTTGTAATGATTTCTGCGTCTTTCTCTGATAGTTTAAAATCCTTTCACACTGCCGACATGTTTGCTGCATTAGTGCGTGCCTCTATTTGATTGCGTTAGTCATTGTTCGGTACATATTATTCGGCCTTTTCGCTTATTCGACCAAACTCCGAAAGAAATTTTTTTTGCTATTTTCGGCCGAATAATTTCGGTTGCTGAACATTCAGTGCATCCCTATTAAAGACTAATGGTGGTAAAACACCATGATAAAGAAATATTGTGTATTTCCAGGGTGTTCACATTGTTTATTCCAGCCCCTGTCCATCAGAGCTATGTACAGCACTATAGCCAAAGGTCAAATTTAGTTTTTCTTCATCAACCAACCCAAAAGGTTTTCCAGAACGGAGGCGCGCATCTCTGTGACCTCTGCTGGACAGGGCAGAGTTCAGTCGATATGGTGGCCTGTAGAGAGGGGGTCGCGGGGCAGCAACATTAGCATACGGTGCTCAATATCTAGCCTGCTGTTTCATCACTTCACACGAGCGTGAGTGAGCCGGCAGAGACCTCCAGCCTCATTAACCCCTCTGACGAACAGAAACTCATGTAGCGCTTGCGCCATCAATAAATCACTCTCCTATCGACTCTCATGAGCTCGGCCCATCCCGGCGCTGCTGGGGAACAACATTATGGATATTGAAGGGGTTTGTCAGTGTAAAGGCGCAGCAGATACTGATCGTCGATCAGGAGAGCTTGAGAATGCTAATGCTGAGGCTTACAGAGGTGCTCCTCATCTGGAAACATAGACCGCAGCGTCAGTGTGCTACCAACAAACAACCACATAGACAACAAACCAGCAGAGAGAGCCGGACTGGTTCACTTCTAACTTTAGTGAAAGTCAAAAACAAAAGATGCTTTCATCTGGTTCTCGTTGGTTATCTGGTTAGCGTAATACAACCTCTGACTCAAGGAAAAAGACAAATGTGACCCCGGAGCACAAAACCAGTCGTAAGGGTACATTTTTCAGTTATTGTTAGGAGAGGACAATATTTGGCCGGGATGCAACTATTTGAAAATCTGGAATCTGAGGGTGCAAAAAAATCAAAATATTGAGAAAATCATCTTTAAAGTTGTTCAAATGAAGTTCTTAGCAATGCATATTACTAAACAAAAAGTAAGTTCTGATATATTTACGGTAGGACATTGACAAAATATCTTCATGGAACATGATCTTTACTTAATATCCTAATGATTTTTAGCATAAAAGAGAAATGTATAATTGTGACCCATACTATGTATTGTTGGCTATTGCTACAAATATCCCCCAGCGACTTAACACTGCTTTTGTGCTGCAGGGACACATATAATCTATTAAAAGCTGTTCATTGCATTAATGGTCAGATAGTCAAAAATCATTATTTTATTTTATTAAAATTTATTTGAAAAGGTACCATGTACTTGTACAATGGCTAGTTTTCATCCGCGGTCCCTTGGCAGGTAATCATAATCACAGGTAAACATAAAACCAAAACAACAAACACATACACATTCTATTTGGTAAATAATTGTAGGTGCTAGTAGAAAGTTGTGATGCATTAATCTCGTCCATGGATTTGGTGTTGACGCTGGTAGTGAAGTGTGTGAACCGATCGGCTAGCGGTCAGACACGACTAATCCAAACAAACTGTGTGCTAGTCATGATCATTACTGGACAGCGCCCAAAATATAAACAAATGCAAGAGAAGGTCACAAGTAATCATTGTTTACCAATGATCTAACAAACAGCTCACAATTTTTCCTCCGTTTATTTTTATTTTTTATGGACATTTAGGTAATGAATCAAATTACAAACTGTCATTAGAAACAAACAAACAAACAAAAAAGTACTTTAGTCTTTCATGAAAACACTGAAGCATTGCGAGTGAATTGAATCAGCAACAAGTTGTTTCGTTTGCATAGTCATTAATTACTTATATTAAATATAATATATTAAATAGTGTTTAATTTGCATTTTGGAAGATATTCAAAGAGCTCAAGCAATTTATCATACGAGTGCCGTCCTGCATTCATAAAACAGTATTTACAGATTTTAAGGATTTTATTTTTATAATGATTAATCACAGGAGTGTCTTCATTATTAGGAAAACAGTATCTCTCTTGAGCAAAATGACTGATTTTTTAGCGATTGGTAGTGCTACCATATGATGCTGGCACAGGAGAGAGTACTGTAACATTATAAAAGTTCATCTTGAAATATTGAAAACGCCTTTCTTTGGCAGGTCGGACACGCCGCTGATCTATAAAGCAGTGCCCAGCTGGTTTGTGAGGGTGGAGCACATGGTGGAGAAGCTTCTGGACAACAACAGCAAATGCTACTGGTACAGTGAATCTGGTGTCTCTACACCTGTGTGTGACCTGCGTGTTTGCGGCTCTTGTGTAATGCATGACTGGACAAACTCTCTTCGAAGTTCGGCTGGGGTTTTCTCATGCATTTTAATTGGGATCTTCAGTCTCTTGATGATGTGTGATATTGTGCATAGCAAGAGCTTTGCTTCTCAGATGCAGTTTCAAAGTCATTTGAGTTCGTTTTGAGTGACTCTTTCTTAAATTCCTTGTGCAGGATCTGATTTGAAGTATGTGGGATTTGTTCTCATTTTCTCATTTATGTTTTGAATTCCATGTTCTTCGGTTTCTGTGTAATTTCCACCGTTTTGCATTTTCTGAAAGCACTAGTTTTTGCACACTCATGCCCGGATCTGGGTCCCGCAGAATGTTTTCCTGGTTTCATCTACAGTTCGTCCTGACAAGAAGCTTTTCAAAGAGTTTCTGTCCGTCGCATCTTTTGCAGAAAGGACCCTCAGATTCACGTTGACTAATAAGCCTGTTTCTCATGAACACAGAGTTTAGTCTATGTGACACTTGGTACACTTTCAAAGCAGGATGTTTTGAGGATTCGCACCAAGTTTCGTCCAGTTCTGCCTATAGAGGGCACTACAACTGAAATGTGTTTATAACTCAGCAAGTGATTGACGAAGGTAGGAAATTCACAACATGCACATGACAGCTGTGTTCTGCTGCGGTCGTTCTCGCATCCTAAAAATTCCCACTTGCAATTTAAAAAAAGTACTTTTGCAGAAGTGTCATTTTTAATGTATGCACATAATCTCGAGCCTCCTGTCAAAGTCAGGCACAGTAACTAGACGGGCCGTGTTTAAGTGTATGCAGGAATCTGCCCAGCGCTCTACAGAGATGATGTCTGTGTTCACAGCACAGGTGTTTGGCAGCATATGCAGGGCCGAACTGCTGCGATACAGTCAGAAGACTTTCAATCTACTAATCACCATCATTACCATGGATTTACTGTAGTAACACTAACTGCACCATGGTATTCAAAAATGTTCGGTTTCAGTGACCTGGTGCTGCGTTTGCGTGTGGACGAACGGCCAAACCGCGTAGAAAAAGATGCGGTTTTAAAAATAACCGCGATCGTTTGGACAAGGGCCTAAGAGTGATTGGATCATCACTAGTCTATAAATAATTCTACGTGATAAAAAGAAGGCCTCCTCTGCACCCTCATTGGGGAGGTAGAGATGTTGAGTTTGTGAATTCATTGTTCTTTTCAGTCAGATCTGTTGATGAATCAGTGATTCACAGTCTCATTACTAGTTAACAGCCCACTCAAGGGTTGGATTATCAGAGAATAACAACTTAAATTGCAGTCCATGAGCACTTTCATGATCCTTTTATGGTAATTATGTCCTTTTTGAAGCTTGAAAGCTTCAGTAATCGTTCATTGTGATTGCGTTTAAAAGGGCGAAGTCTTTCGAAGTTAAATGGGTTTGTTTTATTTTTTTATTTTTATAGACTGAAGTTTATCACACCTGTCCTGATTTGACCTCACGTTCACAATCTAAAGCACATTTCTTCTGTTGGCTTATTATTGAGCTGTGGATGATGTCCTGCGCGTTCAGCCCATCACAGTGCCCTTAAATTCTACATTTAGTTCAGAGATGAGAGAGCATAAGAGAAGAGAAAAATCATTAAATTGATATATTGGGGGCTGAGATGGAACTTAAATAGAAATGCCTCTTCCCGATGAGAATTGATGAAGTCAGTGGTGTTCTGATGAAAGCTCACTGCAGAAGCAGAGGCTCTCTCTATGCGGTGTCTTGAGGAGGGCAGCAGGACGACGCCCAGGAGGACGTTTAACATTCCTTTAGTGAGGGATGGATTATTTTAACTGGAAATATAGACCTGAATAATAATTTGAAAAATCTGTCCAACTAGTGTGCCATGAAATCGATTAGTTTTGGTGCGATTTATGATCAGTAGCAATATTTTGATGATTTTTCAAATACAAATTATCCTTGGTGTGCATAAATGTATTTTCATTAAACATAACTATTATAATGTAGTCTTATTTGTGAAATGATTTGTGATCCGGAGGCAACCTAAACTAGAGAAACGGCAGTGATTTTGTCATAAATAATGTGCACTTGAATGCTGGGAAATATAATGGGATTTATTCATCAGACAAAAGCAAAGCAAATTTCTGAGTAAATTATGCTAAACATAGAATGCAAAAAGTTAAATTTTGTGGAATTTTTGTAAGAATGGTTTCATAAACAATTAACACAGAGATTAGTTTTGCTTATGTTGACTGAATGTGGCCCAGAGCTTTCATTTTGGTCCAATATATCAAAGTTAAGACTCTGCCACGCGCCCCTAAAACGGCTCGTTCTAACACGCCCCCACATATCTACATCACTATGTGGAAATATTAGCATAATGCCGCCCAAATGTGCACGCAAAGAAAGAAGGCATGGTTTCAGTAACCGCAGTTAGTGTTGAAGCAGCATGTCAGGGAGACGCTGTGTGTTTCTAGGAGAAAGCAAAAGCACTTTATTTGGCCTTCCGGAAGTAGATGCATTTAGGAATCTTTAAGATTACTTACAACAGAACAGCAATGCATTTTATGGACGACCGTTTCGTGAACCTAGGAGAGGAGGTAATTCTGACTTTGCTATGACAATCTGGCGCTTCTGAATCAGCTACTGTTTTGTTATTAGTTTAAGTATTTGCTATTGACTGTTCAAATGCAGAGCCAATCAGAGCAGACTGCGCTTGTCGGAAGGAGGGACTTTGTAGAAAACGAAGCGTTTGAGAGAGGCGGGGCATAGAGGACCTCTATATTTAATGTTTTTTGAACATTAAAGCATGTCAACATATTCTGTTACACCAAATACACAAAATAATGATCTTTAAAAAAGCATCATATGACCCCTTTAATAAAGTCAATCATAACATTCTTATTAACCGACCTGCAAGCTTGTTAGGTTTTTCAGTAGGGATGTAACGATTCACTCAACTCACGATTCGATTCACAATTTTATTTAATTTTTTTTACAAAATGAGGTTTAAGACAAATTATAAATAAATGTGTCCTTTTATTATTGCTTGGACAAAATGTTGCATGTTTCTTTGTGAAATTGAAATATATCACTATAATAATATACTAATACAGCACTTGTATATCATTGCTCTTTTGTTGGTTTTGATTGCTTCTGTTATCCTCATTTGTAAGTCGCTTTGGATAAAAGCATCTGCTAAATGACCAAATTTTTATATAATGTAAATGTAAATAACAAAACTAAATTAACATTTTAAAACAAACCCCAAAGCAAATAAATAAGTAACACAAATAAAATAAATATCTTCATATAAACAAAATAATCTGTGCTCTTTCCATTTAAAATGAGAGGCAATCATTTCCAAACAATGATATAATTGTTTAATAATCAATAAACATAATCATTATCCAAACAAAGATGCTGCATACATGCAACATGAGGATTTTTTTTTCTAAATTAGATTGTATAATTTCTAAATTTGAAACAAAAACAAAATGGTTTGACTTCAGTTTTGTGAAACTATACATAAAAATATCTGCATGAAACAGAAACAGCAGACGAGCAGAACGAGACGCAGATGCACTCTCTGCCAGCAGGTGGCGCTTAAAGTGTTTCCTGGTTTCCGCTGGAAACAAAGCAGCGCTGCACTTATGAACTTTAATATGCATTTTACAGAGGCAAGATGAAAAGAAAAAATACCATCTAAACTTTTTTTAAAGACCGTAAGTTCCCCTCAGACATGCATTCATATAAACTCCTACCCCTAACTGAATCGCGATTTGTTTAGCATCTCAACCGATTTGAATCGTCACATATTTTAATCGATTTTCAACCGGCTCGCAGTTAATCATTACATCCCTATTTTTCAGGGATGGTTTTAAATTGATCTAAATCCTGCATGACAAATAGACATTTAGAAATATTCATTTATTTATTTATTTGCTGTAGGTAATCAATCTTCAAATCAAATTTGCCATTTCTTGTGGAATCCCACAGGGTTCGATTATAGGGCCTTTGTTGTTCTTTTTTGCATTAACTTTCGGCAGTGTTACCTTTACAAGGAGCTGTGGATTCATTTTCATAGCTATGCAGATGATGCACATCTGTGTCTCTTCTGTCTGTAGATCAAAACTATTTGTGTGATGGACAACTTGTATTAAAGGCATAACAAAAGTAAATCGAACACTGAACTTGTCAGACTGTAGTTTAAAGCATGAGCTGTTAGAATGCCTTCTCCAGATGATAACACCCATCATACGCCAATTCAGATAGACCAGGGGTGGCGAACGTCAGTCCTGGAGAGCCGCAGCCCTGCAGAGTTTTGCTTCAACCCTAATCAAACACACCTGAACAAGCTAATCAAGGTCTGAACGGTTACTAGGGAGCTACAGGCAGGTGAGTTTTAATTACGGTTGGAGCTGAACTCTGCAGGCTGCGGCTCTCCAGGACCGGAGTTCGCCACCCCGGAGCTAGACAGTCCTTTTTAAGCCAAGGCGTTTCTTTGAGATTGACTCAAAACTCTTGCAGTTGCACTGCTATGACAGTTTTTTATCATTTACGCAAGCATTTTTACAGTTTTTCTCAATTGCTTTGGCACATTATTTTTTTTAAACAATCTTAATCTCTAAACTGTAAGCGCAATTGTCAGAACTGTTTGCTAAAACATCAGAACACTATTGCATGTCTGCAAAAGATAGTAACTCACCCAAAACATTTAATTCATGCTTCAAAACCCAGTTATTGTGTCAGTTACTTGGCCAATGCCACCAAAATAAAAAAACTTTTTTTTTTTTTTACCATGGAAATATTTATATGCAGTTTTATTTTATATTGGTTATATGAATATTTTTTCTACTTTTTTGTTGAGAGACTGCTTTCTATGCTATACAAGAATGTCAGTTTTTTCAGTGTATCATACTGAGCATTATAGATACAGATTTCAACAGTAGGTAAAAGTGTATTGGGAAAAGTCAACAATGTAGTACACAAAAAGGAAATGAACAGTTATTTTTATTTATACAGTACATTTATTTTTGTAGAATGTGTTGCATGCAAACTGAAATTTACGCCTCATCCCAGAACTCATGCTTATCACATCGGTCACGTCACATTTCCTAAATCAGCATAGTTTGTCAGTACAGTCAGTAACGTAGCAGATTGAAAAATTAGTATCTCTCTACAATAGACGGCAGTGCGGTGGTGGCTTGAGTCTGTTGAGTGATTTAACACGTTGTCACCTAGTTGATGGGACACAATGCTATAAAGTACATAAACAATGTCCCGTCTTTTACTCTCACAATGAGCTTATCATACTCGTTTGCTACATTAGTAGGGCGCTATGATTTCCGTGATGCAGAAAACGCGGACGGAAGCACAGAATCCATTCATAAAAACGGAATTTACTGTATAACGCGGATTTTCATGGAATGTTGTATCTTTGATGAATAAATAAAAAACAGGTCAGTACACTTAAATCAAATCACGATATAGACTAGTGTCTGTGAATATTAAACTGCAAAAAGACGAATACGATTTAAATACGAATCCTCATGTTCTGCGTGTTCATTTGATTACCAGAAAATACACAACACAGAATTTGTGAGAAAAAAAATCATTATTGTTATTATTCATTTTAGATGTTTACATTTGGAAAAGCTGTGCTTCCTGCATAAACCTGCCCCTGTTGGATTGGCAGTAGCTTGTTACACAATTACCTTTGTTTTTTTTCTTTATTCAAGTTATATAAATATATTGTTCTATTTGTGGTTTAAAGTTATTTATAATAAGTGATGTGAAGTGTACTTATATTCTGTTTATGTATATACTGTATTCTATATATAGTACCAGTAAAATGTTTGGCCACACGAATGGGAAAGTGTCCAAACTTTTGACTGGTACTGTACTATAAAATACACAAAGAATATCGGCCGATATATATCGGTATCTAACGGTTTTTTACTCCCTAATATCGGTATCGGCATGGGCCCCAAAAAACCCATATCGGTCGGGCTAATGTGTGAACTTGATGCCGAATCTTCTTAGAAGGATAACGGTCTTAAACGTTGGTGATGGTCTTCAAGTGCTCTTATTAGCGTGCTTTTCTTAAAAGCTCAACTTGTGGGAAGTCAGAATGAGGTTGTTGGCGTGTGCCTGCTGAAGCGAGCTGCTGGAAAAGAAGGACAGCGACCTGCTTCCTGAAAATAGCATATAATGAGTTGTTTCCAGGAGCGAGTCTCTGGAGGGCCACCGGCTCCCCGAGCGGGGCCAGAAAGCACAGCTCTCTTGAAAACGGGGACAGCGGCCCAGCCTCGCCGCTCACTTTTAGTAACACACTTTATGGTAAACTTCACTGCCCACCTGGAGAATATCAAGGTTGTCCTGCTTTTTGGCCGGTGTTAAGTTTGCACTAAAATGTGAAATGCGCCTATTGTTACACGAGTACTTGTAACATTACTCTTATTTTCTTCTGGATGTATAAAATTCTCTTTGGATAATGAAATATTTTTCCCAACAGTCTGATAGTTCTTGGACAGTTCATATCTGCGTTGTACAGTGCTGGCCAAAATTATTAGAGCACTAGTATTTTAACCAGCTAAAAATGGTTTCTCCGAGACGCTTCAAGAAACCTCCTGCAAAGCTACAGTGCTGTTAAAAGTTTTAGGCACTTGTGTTAAAATGCTGTAAAAAAATGATTCTCTTGATCAATTAACTTCTATGAACTAAATGAAATCAACATTTGGTGTGAGCATCTTTGTGTTTAAAGCAGCTTTTGCTCTCGGTGCACTTGAGCAGAGTTTCTCAGGAGGTTTCTTGAAGCGTCTCGGAGACACAGTTCTTCTGGATTGAGTCTGTCTCAGTTTGTTCTGTTTCTTCATGTGACTCCAGACAGACTGATGATGATCAGATCAGATCTCTGTGTGCAGCACAAACATCTCACTGCAT
>NW_015505971.1:377660-396864 GCF_001515645.1 Sinocyclocheilus grahami
AAAACTAAAATAATGACTTTATTCAACAATTCGTACGTAGAAAACGTATCCGCTAGGGCAGAGTAAAAAATATCGATATCTCGATTTTAATCGATTCTCATTTTTACGGAACGATATCGATTCTTAAATCCCAAGAATCGATTAGTGTAGCCTGTTTTCAGTTAATGGACGGAACATTGAAGAGCACTTCCCATCCAGCATATCGCGATTACACGCTGCTGGTGCTCTCGACCGCTCTGTTTGGGAAACCGCCGTTCAAGAACGTGATTGTCAACGGCCTGGTTCTGGCGAGGTAACGCACACACTTCGGCCTGCACTGACTCTGTCCTCAGGCAGGAAAACAGTACCGCTCTCTGACCTGGAATCTCTGCCAATGTGTGTGTGTGTGTGTGTTGTGTGTGTGCAGCGACGGACAGAAAATGAGCAAGCGTAAGAAGAATTACCCCGACCCCAGCCTGATTGTGCAGAACTACGGTGCCGACGCGCTCCGGTGAGCAAGCTACACATCATACACAAACACAAAACATTCTCCTTCTGCACACTATCTACGAATATTAATCTGCGAGCCATTTGAAATCCCTCTCAAGCACATGTTGTGACATGGGCGTATGGGTAATGAATAATAAATATTTATGTCCATCCATATGGGGCCGTGCACACTAAACGCTCTCACATATGATATGACCATGACTTTTACACCCCTTTAGTTTGGCTTTTGTTTGTTGTGTTAGGGATTGGTGATATATTGAATATGTGCAATATACTGTATACGATATTATTTTGAAATAAAAACGTTTTGAATTTGAAGATCAGGGTACATTTAAATTATTTTGTCTTCTGGGAAACATGTAAGTATATTCTGTAGCTTCTGAAGGGTATAATATTTAGGCAAATCAAGAAAAATGTACTCATCTCCATTCTGTTAATGCATGGTTTTTCCTTCTGGAGCATCAGTGAGCGTCTGATCCTTCTGTTATAGCTGCATACGAGTCCCTCAGTTGTCCTCAGCGTGAAAAGATGCATCTCCAAATCATACAGTCATTGCTGTATAGGGCTCAAATACACAAAAATGCTGGAAAACCAAAGAATTTGTGGGAGCTGAAGGATTTCTCTGAAGAACAGCAGACAGTTTAACTGTTCAGAACAAGCAAGGGACTCATGAGCAACTATCACAAAACAAAAAAAAACTGCTGTGGCTCATTTAGGTAACAACACAGTATTAAAGGGATAGTTCACCCAAAAATTTAAATTCTGTCATTGATATTTTTGATGCATTCTGAGAGCTCTCTGACCCTCCCATAGACAGCAATGTAATTACCACGATCAACATCCAGAAACGTAGCAAGGAGATCGTTAAAATAATCCATGTGACATCAGGGGTTCAACCGTAATTTTACAAAGCTACGAGAATACTTCTTGTACGCAAAGAAAACTAAAATAATGACTTTATTCAACAATTCGTACGTAGAAAACGTATCCGCTAGGGCAGAGTAAAAAATATCGATATCTCGATTTTAATCGATTCTCATTTTTACGGAACGATATCGATTCTTAAATCCCAAGAATCGATTAGTGTAGCCTGTTTTCAGTTAATGGACGGAACATTGAAGAGCACTTCCCATCCAGCATATCGCGATAAGCATTGTGCTTTGGTACTTTAAATACGAAACAAAGTCTCAGAGTTCAAATTCTGTCCATTGTATTGCAGTATTCAAACAATAAATGCCGCTTTGGCGCTGTTTAATGTGAAGTGACAGATCGCTGTAGCGCCTCAGTTCAACAGACGTGAACAGATCATCTCCTCCACATTAATACCAGTTTCAGCACAAAATAAACATGACTAAACATCCGAAGGTAAGTTAAAAGAAAGAGTACAACTTCACAATCCGTATCCTGTCTCATGTAATCGCTCAATCAGTGTTTCAGCCGTGCAAATACGTCAATAATGTCTTGCAAACAGTGTGTCATGCAACGTCACATTTAGAAAAAATGTATTCGGTGACCATAAACTCAGCTAGAAAAATAAACTGTAGAGAGGGGCATTTTGCTGAAAATATGCACCATATAACATATTCATTATCATTTTTGCTGTTCTCCAATGTTTAATTCATGTTTGAATAAATTCATAAATATATGACAGACATCATAAATAACGAATTGAAGTAGAAATATTATATAATTGTAACTTTATTATTTTAAAAACTTCATTAGGTGTAATTTTAGCAGTTGTATAGCCTAAAAATCAGTCAATTTTAACCTTCAATATTATAGTAATGTAGTACCCACTGACTCTCATGTATATTTTACAGCATTAGTTGAGAGATTTGTATGTACTGTACCTGATATATGTCCAAAATAATCGATATTGAATCGAATCGAATTGCAAGCTTGTGAATGGGAATCGGATCGTGAAATTTGTGTCAAAACCCAGCCCTAGTATCCGCGTGGCGCAGCTGACACAGAACAGCATACGTTGTTTATGTTCACTGGATTTCACTCGGCTCGCAGGGCATCGTTACATCCCTACTCTTTCAGCTCTGATTTCATCGTTTCTGTCCCTCCAGACTGTATCTGATCAACTCCCCCGTGGTCCGTGCTGAGAACCTGCGCTTCAAAGAAGAGGGGGTTCGAGACGTGCTCAAAGACGTCCTCCTGCCCTGGTACAACGCCTACCGCTTCCTGGTGCAGAACATCCAGAGACTGCAGAAGGTACCGGCCGGATCTCCTGAAGCACAGAGCCTCTCTGATCCACTGAAGCCATTCAACTGCAAGACTTTGCTCAGTCTGCGCAGAACGTTTAGTTTAGTTCAGTTTTTGTGGCCTCAGCAGCAAACCGCTTGAAATCTGACATTCACAAATTGAAACCACAATCCATATGCCGGTCTGTTTTTTATATATATATATATATTTTTTTTTTAAGTAAAGACAAACGACTTCAAATGAATGCTGTTCTTATGAGCTTTGTTCATCATCAAATCCTGAAACACAAAATGCACCACTGATTCCACACAAAATATTAACTGTTTTCAACATTATAATAATTAGAAATGTTTCTTCAGCAGGAAATCAGCATATTAGAATGATTTCAGTTCGGCTTTGACATCACGGGGGGAAAAAAGATCACATTTTAAAATATATTAGAAGAAAAAAGTTATTTTTAAGTTAATCAAATAAATTCAACCTTGGTAGCATGCGAAGGCGTTTAGTAAAGTTCATAATTTAAAACATAAAATATAAAACCTTTCAATATTTTAACATATCAGAGTAATAAACTTAAAGTAAAGGCTCATAGGGGATCATCGGTCAGAAAGTTTTGGATACCTGATGTAGTTTTACTGACATCCTCTCATGCGTCTTAAGCTCAGCACCTTTTTTTTTGTCCTCTCTTTCTACACACTGACAGCAACTCGGACTTACTTTCCTCTGTGTAAGATGAAAGTGGATGTTTAGACAGAATGTCTTGAGTGCTACTTTCCTAAACATTACTAAGACATTTGTCATTGTCAAGGTCAGGCATGCTGCAGTGCATTTGATATTTGAATCGAATGCAAGCTCAAAGGAGCTTTGACGACTAGAAATGAGAAGATCTTTAGTGAGTAAGAACAAAAATATTCCTTTACCGGGTCACCATTTTAAACTGGCCATGATCATTTTCTTTCTTCCAGACTTCCCCTTGAGAGTCAGTAGAGTAGATGTGTCTAGATGTGCTCAGTGCTTGACATCGGTTTCTCTTCCAGTATGCAGAAATGAAGAAGCACACACACATAACCAGTATGAGCTCGCTCACGTCTATCTGTTCTCTGCTCTCATTAGGAAGAGGCCATCGAGTTCCTGTACAACGAGAGCACAGCCAGCGTGAGCGACAACATCATGGATAAATGGATCCAGTCTTTCACTCAGTCACTCATTCAATTCTTCAGAGATGAGATGGGAGGTGAGCCACCAGCGCTTACTCTCACACCAATCAATGCGTAACTCCTACACTTGAAAAGGTTTGACAACAAGGACAGTCTGAAATAGATCTGTTTTTGTGTGCTTGTGTTTCCAGCCTACAGACTCTATACGGTGGTTCCCAAACTTGTCAAGTTCGTGGATATGCTCACCAACTGGTATGTGCGGACGAACCGCAGGCGGCTGAAGGTGGGCGAGATACGAGTCATACACAGGCCAATCTCACAAAACCTGTCGGAAATATCCTTGTTTCAGATTTCTTTATTAATCAAAAGAAAGAAGGAAGAATATATTTGTTCTAGCCTCTAGTTTTTCTATGGAAACCGCTTTGCTTGTGATCTTTGCTCTAAAAGTGGGCCACACTGAAAACCATTATAAAGGCCGTAAAACACAGAAAGATATCGCATCCCTGAATGTCTTTCATCCATATTGTGCGAAATGCACTTTGAAATTTCTGTTAAATCAATGCTTGGTCCATTTGCAAACAAGAGACAGACAGAAAGAAAGAAACCCATTATCAATGCATAAATTCTTATTAGGGTGCAATGGATAAGAAATGCATGCGAGTTTTCATCTGGTCTGATTTTTTATTATGATAGAAAGAAAATGTTTGCCGGCTTTTTCCTGCTTCGTTTTGTTGGTACATTCACTTGTGGCATCATTCATAAGATCATGTGTTTTATAACAACTTCTGTATTATTCTGCTTTGTTGATGAACGGGGCAACTGTGCAATCTTACAACTGCAATGTTGGTGTATTTAACAAATGTTAATCACCTTTATTGTCACTTGCGGTTTAGATGGACCCATTTTGCACATACGCCACAACAAATCCATTATTCCACAGTTATGCAAAACAGTTTTATGCAGTACTGCAGAAAGTGCTGTAGTGTTTTTGTGGTGTTTTGGGAGAAGAGAATGTCCCATGGGCCCTCTTTAGCTCCATTGTTCACTATTATAGAGAGTAATATGTGTGAGGTTTGGACAAAGCGGTTTGGAAACTATGAGGGGAATATTAGAGAAGGTAAAAAAAGATGTATAAAAATAATTTAACCCCCTTGAAATGAAAGACATTCTGGTGTTGTGAACAAAATTTGATGTAAATTTTATATAAACTTAGGCATTAATAAACCATAATAGAAGGATTTATTAATGCAAATGGTAAAGCTGAGTTAGGCAAATTGACTGTAAACATTTATGTAAAAAATGTGTATAAATAAATATTATACAATAATTTCTTTAATGGGTGATAATAATCACCCAACACATCTCGTTTGAGGCTCATGAGCTCAGCAGGTGCTTAAAAAATGAAAATTTGACATGTTTAGTGAGGTTTTCTCAGATGTTCCAGTACTACAAATTTGCTAATTTGTACTCATTTTGTTAGATCTCATCGTTTCTCATCAGTTTGGCTCGCTCAATTGTTCAAAAAGTTAGGTGTGCCCCAGGTGTTTGTCATAAGCCCGTTTGCATTTTCTAATATTGAGAAGCTGCTTCTCACTGATGAACTCTTTACATTAAATCTGGGTCTTTTCAGTTTATCTTGATCAATCTGTGCATGTTCAGCTCTCATCATAGAGCGTCTCTGTACATTCTGCTGTTAACATGAGTGTAAACACAGAGCTGGACCTGCAGGCTCACACATGATGCGGTGTTGTGACAGTGCGCTGTAGAGGCAGTGTGTTGCGTGCTATGTGCTTGCAGCTGTTAGCCAATCTCTCTCTCTATGTGTGTGTGTGTGTGTGTGTGTTCAGGGTGAGAGTGGTACTGAGGACTGCATGCGAGCCCTGGAGACCCTCTTCAGCGTGCTCTTCTCCATGTGCAGACTGATGGTGAGTCACGCCAGCGCTCGCAGCTCCTACATACTTCAGATGTAGAGAAGAGAAGGAATGTGGTCATTCTCAGTGGAGTGTGATGAAATGATAGAAGTGTAGCAATGCTGGTGGAAGAATTATGGTGCAATGCTAAAATTAAAATCACTAAAACCACTGGTTTGTATACTGGAAAAAATACTTAAATTATATTATCAATATACTAGAAACAGTCCCTAACTTAAAATGCAATTGTAACCTTTTAACGAATTTATTCCCTTAATAGTTCATGTAATTATGCTTGGTAAATGTATCTAGTTTTAAGGATGTTTATTTATTTATCTATCTATTTTTGGAAAACAAGTTAAAATGACAGATTAAGAAGCTGATTTTGCTGTGTAATAGTTGTAGAGCTGATCATCCTTTCATAACTACGAAGGCAGGGCGTCAGTAGAGCTCATTTACTGTGGTAATTAATAACTGACCCAATAGGTAATTGGCAAAATCATTTGATAGATAAGCAGGGTGTGAGACAGCCAATGGCCCATTTTCCTCTTCAGTGATTCTGAGTATTTAATGCTTTAATTAATCTCCATAAATCCTCATTGTTGAGTTATTGCTTAAGCAGGTGATGACAGATGTTCAAGAGTGAAAGGTTTAAGCTATGAGGGGAATATTAGAGAAGGTAAAAAAAGATGTATAAAAATAATTTAACCCCCTTGAAATGAAAGACATTCTGGTGTTGTGAACAAAATTTGATGTAAATTTTATATAAACTTAGGCATTAATAAACCATAATAGAAGGATTTATTAATGCAAATGGTAAAGCTGAGTTAGGCAAATTGACTGTAAACATTTATGTAAAAAATGTGTATAAATAAATATTATACAATAATTTCTTTAATGGGTGATAATAATCACCCAACACATCTCGTTTGAGGCTCATGAGCTCAGCAGGTGCTTAAAAAATGAAAATTTGACATGTTTAGTGAGGTTTTCTCAGATGTTCCAGTACTACAAATTTGCTAATTTGTACTCATTTTGTTAGATCTCATCGTTTCTCATCAGTTTGGCTCGCTCAATTGTTCAAAAAGTTAGGTGTGCCCCAGGTGTTTGTCATAAGCCCGTTTGCATTTTCTAATATTGAGAAGCTGCTTCTCACTGATGAACTCTTTACATTAAATCTGGGTCTTTTCAGTTTATCTTGATCAATCTGTGCATGTTCAGCTCTCATCATAGAGCGTCTCTGTACATTCTGCTGTTAACATGAGTGTAAACACAGAGCTGGACCTGCAGGCTCACACATGATGCGGTGTTGTGACAGTGCGCTGTAGAGGCAGTGTGTTGCGTGCTATGTGCTTGCAGCTGTTAGCCCCTCTCTCTCTCTATGTGTGTGTGTGTGTGTGTGTGTTCAGGGTGAGAGTGGTACTGAGGACTGCATGCGAGCCCTGGAGACCCTCTTCAGCGTGCTCTTCTCCATGTGCAGACTGATGGTGAGTCACGCCAGCGCTCGCAGCTCCTACATACTTCAGATGTAGAGAAGAGAAGGAATGTGGTCATTCTCAGTGGAGTGTGATGAAATGATAGAAGTGTAGCAATGCTGGTGGAAGAATTATGGTGCAATGCTAAAATTAAAATCACTAAAACCACTGGTTTGTATACTGGAAAAAATACTTAAATTATATTATCAATATACTAGAAACAGTCCCTAACTTAAAATGCAATTGTAACCTTTTAACGAATTATTCCCTTAATAGTTCATGTAATTATGCTTGGTAAATGTATCTAGTTTTAAGGATGTTTATTTATCTATCTATTTTTGGAAAACAAGTTAAAATGACAGATTAAGAAGCTGATTTTGCTGTGTAATAGTTGTAGAGCTGATCATCCTTTCATAACTACGAAGGCAGGGCGTCAGTAGAGCTCATTTACTGTGGTAATTAATAACTGACCCAATAGGTAATTGGCAAAATCATTTGATAGATAAGCAGGGTGTGAGACAGCCAATGGCCCATTTTCCTCTTCAGTGATTCTGAGTATTTAATGCTTTAATTAATCTCCATAAATCCTCATTGTTGAGTTATTGCTTAAGCAGGTGATGACAGATGTTCAAGAGTGAAAGGTTTAAGAGGGAGGAAAACCAAAGAAAATCCTGGTTATGAGTTTGATGTCTGTTATTAACCTTGGCTTTGTGTCATGATGGTTACATGAATAGAGTTGTGCTTTCATTGCTGTGTTCCTTCACTAATGGCGTGTTTCTTGGTCTCAGGCTCCCTTCACGCCGTTCATAACGGAGCTGATGTACCAGAACCTGTGTCATCTGATCGACCCGGCGTCAGTGGAGGAGAAGGACACGGCGAGCATTCACTACCTCATGCTGCCGCATGTCAGGTACACAGCATTACTGCCACTGCTCATACAGACACGTCTTTGCTCTTTCTTGTCCTAGCATACACACTGCCATTCAGAAGTTTGGCATCAGTAAGACTGTTAATCTTTTTTTTTTTTTAATGAAGTCTCTTCTGCTCATCAGGGCTGCATAAGAGTTTTCTATTTTATTTTACATTAAACTAATTTATTTCTGTGATCAAAGCTACATTTTCAGCATCATTACTCAAGTCTAAAGTGTCACATGATACTTCAGAAATCATTCTAATATGTGTCCCTGCAGCACAAAAGCAGTGTTAAGTCGCTGGGGGATATTTGTAGCAATAGCCAACAATACATTGTATGGGTCACAATTATACATTTCTCTTTTATGCCAAAAATCATTAGGATATTAAGTAAAGATCATGTTCCATGAAGATATTTTGTACATTTCCTACCGTAAATATATCAAACCTTAATGTTTGATTAGTAAGATGCATTGCTGAGAACTTCATTTGAACAACTTTAAAGATGATTTTCTCAATATTTCGATTTTTTTGCACGCTCAGATTCCAGATTTTCAAAGAGTTGTATCTCAGCCAAATATTGTCCGATCCTAACAAACCATACATCAATGGAAAGCTATTTATTCAGCTTTCAGATGATGCATAAATCTCAATTTCGAAAAATGTATCCTTATGACTGGTTTTGTGCTCCAGGGTCACGTATGCTGATTTATTATCAATGTTGAAAAAGTTTTTAAATCAATTTGACAAATTAGGTCAAAAGTAATATAAAAGAAACCAAAAAAATAATCAGATTATATTACTGAAAACGCGAGTGTGAATTCAGCAATTTTTATTTGGTTGTATAAAAAGTTGAAAAGAACAGCATTTATTCAAAATGGAAATATTTTAGGACAATATAAGTCTTTACTGTCACTTTTCATCAATTAAGCACATCCTTGCTGAATAAAAGCTTTAATTTCTTTGAAAACAAAAAAAAGAAAGAACCGGTAAAGAAATTTACCGACCCCACACTATTGAACAGTAGTGTATATTGTTAGAAAATATTTCTATTTTGAATAAATGCTGTTCTTTTCAACTTCTTATTCATCAAGGATAATCATCCCAAACTTGAATGGCAGTGTATATAAAACGGCTGTACACTGTATATCCTGCAATCGTTCACAGCCATTAACAAACACCTAGTGTTTCACAATAAATAGAACAACACCTTCTGCTCAGTTAAACTAATACAATTCTAGTGTTTTTAAAACTCTTTCTTGAAACCTCATTTATTGTCATTTTAAAACTTATAGTAGAATTTAAAACTATATATATATATATAGTAAAAACGTAATTTAAAAGCAAGTTAAATGAAGTGAGATGATGAAACGAGCTGATATTATAGAGAGGAACTCTGGAAACGAGTTTGAGTTGAACTTTGTAAGCAGAATGTTTCCATCAGTAGTTGGATGGAAGGAAACAGATCGATATGCTGGAGAAACTCTCCATCAGACGACTGATGAAGCAGATTAAACTCCATCAGATGCAAAGCTCAGTGTGATTCCACACAACCACTGATGCCTTCAGAGACGGTCTGATGGAAGAAAACTGTTTTTCCTTATTCCATGAACTTCAGGTGTCCTGCGGCTCTTAAAGAAGAGCGTTTGTGGTTTTATTAGCCGGGTTTACATCCAAAGTTGCGAATTTAACTTGTGTGCAAAACCGGAATATCACATAAATCATTTGCGTTTCCATCCAACAAGTCGAAGAGAACAAAATCGTCACTTCCTGATAAACTGGCACTATAAATCACTAAGAAACGTAAGAGAATATAACAATTTTCATATATAATAAATGACTTGCGCCTCAGAGCGAGCAGACGAAACACAATGAATGCGGTCAATGCTTTCGGAGGCGGATGCTGCTGTTTGGGAACGCAGTCGTGTGAGACAATTATACAGATATGCTTTGATGACAGACTTTTCTCGTGCATTTCTGAATGACCATAACAACATTTCAGATGCTGTGGAGTGAGATCGGTCCGCTGGTTAGTCAGGTTTTGCCGTCCCGTAGCGCAAAGTCACATGCCTTTTTTGATGCGCTTGGAGGAATTTATTCGCAAAATGTGTTTCCATCTCCCATTATTTTCGCACAAGTCAAAAACCACCTCAAGCGAGCGTAAAAAAACTTAAGGGATTTTTATTCGAAATTTGGCGTTTCCATCACTCGCGCATTAAAATAGGGTGATGGAAGCATAGCTATCGTGTCCGGTCCGATGTCGAGAGTGAAGTCAGGACGGTCCTTGTGTGTCCTTGTGTGCTGCTGACATGATTTAGCGTGTCCTTTAATGTCCGGCTGTAAACACATTTCCCACAGTACCTCTGTTGAGCTGGACTCTGGTTTGAGCAGTAAAACGCGCCGAAAGTCCTTCAACCTTCAGTCCGTCTCTGCTGCTTTTATTAATTCACGTAGTGTCCTGTGTTACTGTGCTCTGTGTGTATTAATGTTTCTCTCAGAGGTGACCTGCTGTCAGAGACGAGGACAAACTCCTCATTTACTGATTGAACATCTTCCTAATATTTCAATGAGCTGCATTTCACTGAACACTGTAACCGAGAAACAGTCCACAGACGGAGGTCTTTCCAGTCAACTTGATGCAAAGCTCGTAGTGTACTGAGGATGTTCTGTATACAGTGATTAGATTGCTTACAAAACTGTAGGGCCTTACTGAATTCATATTCACGTTTTAGGTAATATGTGACCCTGCAGCACAAACGCAGTGTTGAGTCGCTGGGGGATATTTGTAGCAATAGCCAACAATACATTGTATGGGTCACAATTATACATTTCTCTTTTATGCTAAAAATCATTTGGATATTAAGTAAAGATCATGTTCCATGAAGATATTTTGTACATTTCTCTACTGTAAATATATCAAAACTTAATTTTTAATTAGTAATATGCATTACTGGACAACTTTAAAGATGATTTTCTCAATATTTCGATTTTTTTGCACCCTCAGATTCCAGATTTTCAAATAGTTGTATTTCAGCCAAATATTGTCCGATCCTAACAAACCATACACCAATGGAAAGATCATTTATTCAGCTTTCAGATGATGTATTAATGTCAATTTTAAAAAATTGACCCTTATGACTGGTTTTGTGGTCCAGGGTCACATATAATCTGATTACTTTTTTGGTTTCTTTCATATTACTTTTGACCAAATTTGTCACATTGATTTGAATAGGATAACATTTGACCGTATTGATATAAAAATACAAATAGAAATATTTAGCAACAACTTGAAGTACATTAAGCATGACATTACATCAGTGTTTCCAAAATGGGTTTGTAAGTTTATAAAGTTCATAATTAAGTCATAAAAACATAAAACTTTCCAAACAAATGAAAGTAGTAGAATTTCTAAAACTGAAAAATTTAAAGGATAGAAAAGGTTGATTAGGGAAAATCAAGGAATTATGAACGGTTTACTCTCATTGTGTGAACAAAATGGAATAATCACGGAAATCAATGTAATAGTAGCTGTAATCTGATTATACGTATTTTAAAACCGTGTCATTACAAGAACTTTTTATTATTGTTTTATCTGTTTATGTTATTCAGATTACATATTAGTTATTACCCAGCACTAAATATGTGTAGTTTATGGTGTTTTTAACAAGAAGTCAGAATCAGGGCTTAAAGTTCTCCGGCACCGTGCCGGATCTCCGGCGTGCGCCGTTTGGCTGCGGGAAAATAAGATAGTCGTCCTACATTTAAAAACACTTGTTGATATCACGTTCGAGTTCATTGGTTCGCCTACCAATGTATGAGAGGAACACAGCTTTCACTCTCAGCCAAACTAACATTACTAGCCAATCAGAAGTCTTTGCACTTATAAACAGGAGACGCGCATAATAGTATCCAATTGCAGAGTCGCAGCTGATGAATAGAAAAGAAGCCTTGGTCTCGAGCGCGACACGTTGAAAATTTAAAATAAAGGCATATTACATTATGTATTTAACAGTGTTGTTCAATAAAACCATTTACTTGGTTTTGATACTTTATTTGAGGCCAATTAGTATTGCCTCATCGTTACTTTATATATAAACAGTCATATTAAAGCCTGCTTTGCCACTTAGTTCTATTTGTATTACTAAAAAAACATCAGATTACTCATTTGTCGAAATAATCAGTAGATTACTTGATTAGCAAAATAATCATTAGTTAAGCCCTAGATTAGTTAAAACATTTCAAAATACAACTGCACTGGTTTACTTTTTGTGATTAAAAGACAAATATTTTGTCATTAGAACATTTCTTAAAGTATTAAAACATTGTCTCGTTCTAGTGAACCAAGTATCTGCATTTTGTCTCGCCTCGTGAGCTAAGTTTATCATCACACCCCTAGTGTCTATGAGCGTGATATAGCTCATGATTTTCCAAGTGTATGATATAGCTTTCATTCTTCAGGTCAATCATATATTCATTAAAAAAAATCAGTTTGAATAAGGAAAGCGATAACTTTGGCGTAGTATCCTTTCAAATGTTAAAGTTGCCACAGTCATTGCATTCTTTGCATGTGCCGCACTTTATTTGTACCATTTTTTAAATTCGTTTATTTATTATAATTTGAAAGATAATAACAACATTGATAAGTGAGATCTGATTTTAGTCCTTGAAAACCAAAAAAGTAGTGCAAGTCCTGGAATTTTATTTTGCAGTATCTGTACGAACCCTGTTTAAGTTACCAGTTCTTGGACCATTTTAATGTTTTTGTTGTTGTTAATTGAACTGAACTGTAGTTTTGTGTAGTAAACTGTCTTTTTGTATATTTCCTATTTTATATTCATTTTCTAGTATTTAATTTACCATTATTTCTTTTGAACAAAGCAATTTCAGAAATGTCATGTTTTAGATTGTAGGTCATCTTGTACCCTGTCAAGGACAAAGCTAACCAGCAAAACTTGATATCAAAAGCATCCTAAATGTTTGCACCATACTGTAATGAGTCAACATTCTTGGTATTGCTGTTTCAAATATCCCTCCATAATCTGTAGTCTGAGCCTGTCAAGGGCTAATGGCAATGACCGATACGTTACTAGTTAGTTTCAAGGAAAATCATTTTCTTTTTTTGTTTGCCAAATAACTCTGTGTATGTGTCGGCCCCCGCAACCCCCGGAAAAAAGTTCAGGCTCTTTATTTTTCTTCTTGCTTTAACCCCTGCAGAAAAGTCAAACCAAAATGGAGAAATCAGAAAAAACATAAACTATGGATGAGTTTGTCCAATGAGTTTTCAGTACATCTAAAATAAACTACACTAAAACTAAATAAAAATAGTAAAAAAAAAATATAAATAACCACAAATTGAAAAACAAATATAAATGTATACATGTAAAATATAGAAAGCATATGGTTTAATTTGACTCTGTAAAGTAGGACTAATTAGCTTTTGGATTACTGCTAGTTGGTCAGACTAATTATCTCTTAACATAGTGGCTGTGTTTATGTAACTGGGTCACTCCAGCCCAAAAATAGAGTGAGACACCTGAATTATGAATGCTAAACTGAACAGAGATGAATGTGTATTCAGTGAGATCAGTGAACACAGCAATCAGTGACAGAAACTCTCGCAGAACATTCACTGTGTGACCTTCAGTGGCCTTTAACTCAAGCTAACTATTTATTTTATTAATGACTGTGTGAAGTCTTGCTCTGAATTTAGGGTCAAGCGTGAAGTAGGCTTGCCGTGATAGACGGTGCTGACGGTGATACCGGTGTTAAGCCGCAGCACCGGTTACGTCACTTGCCCACCGACCCCCGTCGTTTTGATTTTTTATAGTAATACAAATCCTTTAGTTCAGTAAAAGAACAGACACTACAATTAAAAACTGAACGTGGCTCACAGATTAGATTTCATTTATCACGTGAGGAGAGTGAGGCGAGACAGACGAGACGAGTGAGGCGAGACAGACGAGACGAGTGAGGCGAGACAGACGAGACGAGTGAGGCGAGACAGACGAGACGAGGGAGGCGAGACAGACGAGACGAGGGAGGCGAGACAGACGAGACGAGGGAGGCGAGACAGACGAGACGAGTGGGGCGAGACAGACGAGACGAGTGGGGCGAGACAGACGAGACGAGTGGGGCGAGACAGACGAGACGTGTGGGGCGAGACAGACGAGACGAGAGGGGCGAGACAGGCGAGAAGAGCGAGGCGAGACAGACGAGACGAGTGAGGCGAGACAGACGAGACGAGAGGGGCAAGACAGGCGAGAAGAGTGAGGCGAGACAGGCGAGACGAGCGAGGCGAGACAGACGAGACGATCGCGGATGATTTAGTTTCGAAACGAAGTGCAAAAGCGCCTGTTTGGCAATATTTTGGATTTTGAAAAGCCTGTTGACTTTTGCCGTTTATATAAGGTGATTTTGGAAGTTTTTTTAAACATTCGTTTCTTATTTAATTCGTTCCACATTGTTTGCTGATTTTTACTTTATTTAAACTTTGTGTCATTTATTTATTTTATTTGACATCAAGGTGTATGCCGTGCCTCCAAGCTTTCTTACTCGTTTAAACGTTCTACGTTTCTTATTTATTTGGTTATATATTATACATGTATACTTATTTCCAGTTTTTGTATAGACCTGTTTAAACTTTATGCAAGTAATTTGTTATTTTATATTAGGCATAGCCTGCCCTATAGCTAAAGTGAGTTTGACGTTGTAATTTTGTTGCATTCAAGCAATTGACGCCGACCTGCCGCTAATTCGAAAGTGAAAGTAAAATGCGCACGGCGCTTTTAAGCTATTTAAAAGCGAAGGAAATCGAGGAAAAGAGGGAAAATTCAAACGAACTAAAAACTAACAATTGCTTTATGCCGAATTGCCGCTATTTGAAAGTGAAAATAAAATGCGCACGCCGCTTTTACAAGCTATTTAAAAGTGAAGGAAAGCGAGGAAAAGAGGGTACGCCCCGCCCCCGCGGTGATACCGGTATTACCGGTGTTGTCACACGTCTATTAACCGGTGGGAAAATTTCCTCACCGTCACAACCCTAGTGTGAAGCGCTCCTTATTATGAGCCACTTGATTGGCTGTGGTTGTTTTGTTGTGTCCCAGCTCTTCCACAGCATGACATGAGTGTGTGTGTGTGTGTGTGTCAGGGAGTCTCTGATAGACAAGCGCATCGAGAGCGCTGTATCTCAGATGCAGTCGGTCATCGAGCTGGGCCGTGTGATCCGAGACCGGAAGACCCTGCCTGTCAAGGTGAGAGAGCATCGTGACGCTGCAGCAGTACAGCTTTGGTTGGAGAGCTGCTGACTGTATACAAGCATCTGCTAAATATCTAAATGTAAATATATATATATATATATATATATATATATATATAAAACATTAAAGTTTTTAAATATACTTATATATTGCAATAATTTCACATTCAGTCTTCAAATTAATGTAGAAATAACATAAATACAGTGTATTTTTAATATTTGTTTAGTGGCATCTTTTTTTATGACCGAAAGCCAGTATCACTGATACCAGTACTGCTGATGTCTGTAGGAAATTGTTTCTTCCCTTATGTTTAACCATTGACTATATGTAATGTTTACATTTACATTTAACATTACAGTGTAATTGAGAGCTATCAATTTTAACATTTATTAGACTTTAAAAAAGATCAACTTCTAATTTAAGTGAATTTAAATCAGTCTTAATTCTGGTTAAACCTACAGTTTTCTACAAATCACGTTCAGATAGGTTTATTTTAAAGATATCCAAATGAACTTAGCTTTAATCCAGTTATAACTAGTTAAGATTTGATTATACATCACTAAGAGGGCATAATTCTGTTTGTGACTAGTAGGTTCAACTTTGACTTGTCAAAGTAAAGTCACTGATATCTGTAAATTAATTTTTAAGTGCGAGTGAGTGAGTGTGTGTGTGTGTGTGTGTGTGTGAGAGAGAGAGAGAGAGAGAGTGTGAGTGTGAGAGAGAGTGTGAGTGTGAGAGAGTGTGTGAGTGTGAGAGAGAGAGAGAGAGAGAGAGAGTGTGTGTGCGTGTGAGTGTGAGAGAGCATGTGAGTGTGAGTGTGTGTGAGAGAGAGAGAGAAGAGAGAGAGAGAGAGAAAGTGTGAGTGTGAGAGAGTGTGTGAGTGTGAGAGAGAGAGAGAGAGAGAGAGAGAGAGAGAGAGAGAGAGAGAGAGAGAGAGAGAGAGAGAGAGAGAGAGAGAGAGAGAGAGAGAGAGAGAGAGAGAGAGAGAGAGAGAGAGAGAGAGAGAGAGAGAGAGAGAGAGAGAGAGAGAGAGAGAGAGAGAGAGAGAGAGAGAGAGAGAGAGAGAGAGAGAGAGAGAGAGAGAGAGAGAGAGAGAGAGAGAGAGAGAGAGAGAGAGAGAGAGAGAGAGAGAGAGAGAGAGAGAGAGAGAGAGAGAGAGAGAGAGAGAGAGAGAGAGAGAGAGAGAGAGAGAGAGAGAGAGAGAGAGAGAGAGAGAGAGAGAGAGAGAGAGAGAGAGAGAGAGAGAGAGAGAGAGAGAGAGAGAGAGAGAGAGAGAGAGAGAGAGAGAGAGAGAGAGAGAGAGAGAGAGAGAGAGAGAGAGAGAGAGAGAGAGAGAGAGAGAGAGAGAGAGAGAGAGAGAGAGAGAGAGAGAGAGAGAGAGAGAGAGAGAGAGAGAGAGAGAGAGAGAGAGAGAGAGAGAGAGAGAGAGAGAGAGAGAGAGAGAGAGAGAGAGAGAGAGAGAGAGAGAGAGAGAGAGAGAGAGAGAGAGAGAGAGAGAGAGAGAGAGAGAGAGAGAGAGAGAGAGAGAGAGAGAGAGAGAGAGAGAGAGAGAGAGAGAGAGAGAGAGAGAGAGAGAGAGAGAGAGAGAGAGAGAGAGAGAGAGAGAGAGAGAGAGAGAGAGAGAGAGAGAGAGAGAGAGAGAGAGAGAGAGAGAGAGAGAGAGAGAGAGAGAGAGAGAGAGAGAGAGAGAGAGAGAGAGAGAGAGAGAGAGAGAGAGTGTGTGTGTGTGTGCGTGAGAGAGAGAGCAGACACTCAACCTGCGTCCTTCATCTCCAGCCCCTGCCGCAATGGTTTATGGGTGGGCTGGGCCTCCGAGCTAAAATTAGCCACTCTGTCTCCGTGTCTGCCGCGCTCGATTGTTAAACCCCTCTGTGGAGAAAGCATTGGGCGTCACACGCCTGCCATTGATCAGAGTGCCGGCGTTCACCACGACCCGCTCCACTCACAAATATATTCATGAGGGAGACTCTGTGACTCGTGATGAACATACGAGCGTCGCTGTGGAGGCACAATCTGAGCTGGTTTTTATTCTGCTCTCCCAGTGTGAGAAACACAGCAGACGCTGCCGTCACCTGATGTAATGAACAGCCTCCACTGTAATACACTGAACACGAACCCTCGCTCAAGCCTCTCGCTTTAAATGAACAGTTCACACACAAACCTAAAACGCCCTCACCCTCGGGCCATCCAAGATTAGGTTGAGTTAGTTTCTTCATCTGATTTGGAGAAATGCAGCATCCCTTCACTTGCTCATCAGTGAATGCTGGGTAGTTACTGATTGCATGTAATCTAGATTACATAATCAGATTCCAAAAATTAACTTGTGATTAGATTATTTGTGACCCTGGAGCACAAAAGCAGTGTTAAGGCGCTGGGGGATATTTGTAGCAATAGCCAACAATACATTGTATGGGTCAAAATTATCCAGTTTTCTTTTATGCCAAAAATCATTAGGATATTAAGTAAAGATCATGTTCCATGAAGATATTTAGTACATTTCCTACCGTAAATATATCAAAACTTAATGTTTTATTAGTAGTATGCATTGCTAAGAACTTCATTTGAACAACTTTAAAGATGATTTTCTCAATATTTAGATTTTTTTGCACCCTCAGATTCCAGATTTTCAAATAGTTGTATCTCAGCCAAATATTGTCCGATCCTAACAAACCATACATCAATGGAAAGATTATTTATTCAGCTTTCAGATGATGTATAAATCTGAATTTCGAAAAATGTATCCTTATGACTGGTTTTGTGGTCCAGGGACACATATTACATTTTAAAATACTCGTAATCAGACTATGGTTACTTTTTTATTGGTTACGTTATTACATGTTATTCACACAACAGCAATAAGTTACTCACAATCTTTTATCTTTTTCCTTTCTAAAATAACCTAGCACTTGTATACATTCAGTTCCAGTTACATACAGGTCACTGCACTGATTCAATGATTAAATGTCATTTTTCTAGCACTGACATGATTTACATCTTGTGTCATTCACAGAGTCGTATGATTCTTTTTTTCCCATCAGGAGCTGAATGTCCGCCAGCTCACTCTGTCCACCGACAAGGACAAATACGGCATTCGTCTGCGAGCTGAGCCGGATCACATGGTGCTGGGCAAACGGCTGAAAGGGGCATTTAAATCTGTGACTGCATCCATCAAAGAGCTGAAGAGTGACGAGTTGGAGATCTTCCAGAGGACAGGCATGTACCGCATCACACAAAACCATCGCTCTGTCATCGTTTACTCCCCTCGTGCCGCTCAGTTCGTTCTCCTGCCGAACACACAAGGAGAGTTACTGGAAACCGTGATGAAGGTGAATGAGGACTGGGGCTGTCGAGATACAGAAAGGCCAAAAAAGTTCACTCTGAAGTCATACTTCGGCTTGTCAGGGTTTTCCTCGATGTGCAGCTTGTGAACATGCCAAAGAAAGTGTTTGGTGTCTAGTGAGGATTCTAGAGTATTGAGAATTATCATAGAAAATAATGAGAATTACAAACAAGCCCGAATATTTTTAAGGGATATCACTATCTTTCTTCCTTGTTTTATTTTTAACAGCAAACCTTGATTCTGCAGCATTTTGTTTGTCAAAAAAATAAAAGAATTAAGTTTTTGTTTGATTAAAAATTAAAAGATTAATTAAATTGTAGATGTTTTTATGCATTCGTTTTAATTTCCAGTGTTTATGAAAATATACTTGCATTAAATCATAAATCTAGAGAAATTAAAACAGACAAGACAGAATATAATTTTTATATAAAAAAAAAACTTTTTTTTTTTTTTT
>NW_015505971.1:397199-413087 GCF_001515645.1 Sinocyclocheilus grahami
TGTGACCCTGCAGCACAAAAGCAGTGTTAAGTCGCTGGGGGATATTTGTAGCAATAGCCAACAATACATTGTATGGGTCAAAATTATCCAGTTTTCTTTTATGCCAAAAATCATTAGGATATTAAGTAAAGATCATGTTCCATGAAGATATTTAGTACATTTCCTACCGTAAATATATCAAAACTGAATGTTTTATTAGTAGTATGCATTGCTAAGAACTTCATTTGAACAACTTTAAAGATGATTTTCTCAATATTTAGATTTTTTTGCACCCTCAGATTCCAGATTTTCAAATAGTTGTATCTCAGCCAAATATTGTCCGATCCTAACAAACCATACATCAATGGAAAGATTATTTATTCAGCTTTCAGATGATGTATAAATCTGAATTTCGAAAAATGTATCCTTATGACTGGTTTTGTGGTCCAGGGACACATATTACATTTTAAAATACTCGTAATCAGACTATGGTTACTTTTTTATTGGTTACGTTATTACATGTTATTCACACAACAGCAATAAGTTACTCACAATCTTTTATCTTTTTCCTTTCTAAAATAACCTAGCACTTGTATACATTCAGTTCCAGTTACATACAGGTCACTGCACTGATTCAATGATTAAATGTCATTTTTCTAGCACTGACATGATTTACATCTTGTGTCATTCACAGAGTCGTATGATTCTTTTTTTCCCATCAGGAGCTGAATGTCCGCCAGCTCACTCTGTCCACCGACAAGGACAAATACGGCATTCGTCTGCGAGCTGAGCCGGATCACATGGTGCTGGGCAAACGGCTGAAAGGGGCATTTAAATCTGTGACTGCATCCATCAAAGAGCTGAAGAGTGACGAGTTGGAGATCTTCCAGAGGACAGGCATGTACCGCATCACACAAAACCATCGCTCTGTCATCGTTTACTCCCCTCGTGCCGCTCAGTTCGTTCTCCTGCCGAACACACAAGGAGAGTTACTGGAAACCGTGATGAAGGTGAATGAGGACTGGGGCTGTCGAGATACAGAAAGGCCAAAAAAGTTCACTCTGAAGTCATACTTCGGCTTGTCAGGGTTTTCCTCGATGTGCAGCTTGTGAACATGCCAAAGAAAGTGTTTGGTGTCTAGTGAGGATTCTAGAGTATTGAGAATTATCATAGAAAATAATGAGAATTACAAACAAGCCCGAATATTTTTAAGGGATATCACTATCTTTCTTCCTTGTTTTATTTTTAACAGCAAACCTTGATTCTGCAGCATTTTGTTTGTCAAAAAAATAAAAGAATTAAGTTTTTGTTTGATTAAAAATTAAAAGATTAATTAAATTGTAGATGTTTTTATGCATTCGTTTTAATTTCCAGTGTTTATGAAAATATACTTGCATTAAATCATAAATCTAGAGAAATTAAAACAGACAAGACAGAATATAATTTTTATATAAAAAAAAAACTTTTTTTTTTTTTTTTGATTATTAACGTTTAATTTAACCACCAGCGGAAAGAGTAATATTTGTTTAAATTGTTGCTGAATTGCTAAAGTGATATGAATGAATGTTTTTGATTACTGAAATTTTATTTCACCATAAAGAAACCCAGAAAAAATAATTAAACTGAAAAAGCTTGGGAATTTGGGGGGAAATAAAGCAGTCTGAGTGCACTAACAAGTCATACTTGAGGTGCATAAAGACTCTGAGAGCTCGGGCTGGTGTCAGACGCTGCGCTCCGTCTCTGAAGCGGGCGGTGGTTTTTCAGAGCGGTTACCTGTGTGTTTGCTGGGCTTTGGAGGGAAGAGAAGAGCTCCAGCAGCCGTGATCTGATAGCATCGCTCCCCTTTCTAAAGCATGTTCATGCCTCTTATTCGTAACGCTGATGCTGTGATGAGCAGAACGCTGGATAAGACTGGGAAGCTGTGCTGTAAGAGAGAGGAGATGTGAATCTGGAGTTCCTGGAGACCGTTTGTGTTCACTGTCTGAGATCCAGAGACGGAGAATCCCTCACTCTGCTTTCTGCTGCCATTTTTTTTGCTTAGCCTTGCAAAACTGACCAGCTTTCTTTTTTTGGGACCATTGTGATTGAATAATTAATGAATTATAATATATATATATATATATATAATGTTTATCTAGTTAGTTCAATTAGTTATTTATTTAATTAGTTTGCTCACAAATTCTCATTACTGTACCAATAGAAACAATGATTTTGGCAGAAATTAAACATTTTTTCATTGTTTTTGTGATCAGACATGTTTTTGTAAAATGGTCTCTTTTTCAGTTGTATGAAATAATCATTGAGGAGGTAGGGGGCCTTTTTAAAAGTGTGATTTCTGAACCTGCAGAAGTCTTTTTATCTGGAAATTAATAATTATTTAATTATAAAATTCTATATTATATTACAAATTTAGTTTTTTTTTTTTTTTCATTTTAATAGTAATATCACAAATCACAAACTAGAAAAGCTGTGCTTTTGTAAACCATAAAAAACATTTGGTTATTGGAATTATGGAAATGAATGACTTATTAGTTTAATACAGTATATTGCCACACATTGTTTCTATTGCTTTGTCATTATGGTATCTCTCAAATGTTATCTTTGCTCATGCTAATAAAGCGGCGCTGTCCCGTGGCGTCTGTGAGCAGCTCTCATCTCAGTTTGCCCTCTGCAGGGTCCATCGTTGTGGACGGTCACGAGCTGCACGAGGACGATCTGCGTCTGATGTACAGCTTCGATCAGACCTCGGGAACACCGTCCCAGTACGAGGCGCATTCAGACGCTCAGGTGCTCTTTCTGCTCTCGCTCCGTCTGAACCCACGCTCCTGCAGTCTGGTGATCTGAACAGACCCCTGTGTTGTCACAGGTGCTGGTTCTTCTGGACGTCACCCCCGATCAGACCATGCAGGACGAAGGTGTGGCCCGCGAGGTCATCAACCGCATCCAGAAGCTGCGCAAGAAGGTGAGAAAACATGAAGCACAATACTGCTGTGCAGATCAGTTCGTGTCTTTGAAAAAAGTATCTTCTGTTAACCAAGGCTGGATTTATATGATCAAAAATAAAGTAAAAATTGTGAAAATTATTAGAACTTAAAATAGCTGTTTTCTGTGTGAATATCTGTTAAACTAATTTATTCCTGTGATTTCAAAGCTGTATTTTCAGCATCATTCCTCCAGTCTTCAGTGTCACATGATCTTCAGAAATCAGTATAATATGCTGATCTGCTGCTCGAGAAACATTTCTGATTATTATCAATGTTGAAAACAGTTGTTCTGCACAATATTTTTGTGAAAACCATCATACGTTTTATTTTTCAGGATTCACAGATTGAATAGAAAGTTCAAAAGAGTAGCATGTATTGGAAATATAAATCTTTTGTAACATTTTAAATTATATTAGTGTCACTTTTGATCAATTTAATGCATCCTCGATTAATAAAAGTATGATGAGAATGATTTCTGAAGATCATGTGACACTGAAGACTGGAGGAATGATGCTGAAAATACAGCTGCGCATCACAGAAATGCATTACATTTTAAAGGGGACCTATTATGCAAAATTATAAGGTGGTTGAACACAGTTGTGTGGCCGCAGTGTGTGAAAACAACAGCCTATAATGTCTCCAAACGAGTGAGAGTTGCAACTTTAGCTAATGGAGATATACAATGTCAGCGCTAAAGAGGCATTACAAGTGTTGTGTTTTGGGATGCACCAATGAACATAGGAGTCTTCATAGACTCCCTCCATCTGAGCTGCTGAGGACACTGTGGTTAAATTTCATTTTCGAATGGAAATATCTTCGAAAAAATCGGTAAAGTCCCCTATATGTTTAGGGATCAATTCCAAAGCTTTGTGCGTGAACGTCAGCTCCAGACAAAGTAAGTATCACGCGTTTGTTTTCCAAATTGCCTTTCTGAAAGAGCTTCTTGACACTCTGTAAGGCTAATGTTGCTAAAGCTACCATTATCTCCATCTGTTTTTACTGGTGCTGTCTTCACGTGCTAACGTTACCAGAATGATCGTAAATAGGAATGTGGTAGTTAAAAATTGCATTTGAAATCAATGTGAAGTCGACCGCTTGAATTTGTCGAGCTCATAATCACATGTGGGACTTAGGATAAAGTTTGTGATGGCGTTATGATGTCGTTATTTTTATCGCGCCGTGCTCCTCGTCTGTGTAATTCATAAACGATCATTTGTTATGCACAGTACAATCAGATGACTGACTTTTAAACCGAGTACATTTTCTGTAAAGGTAACAGGCTTGTACTAATAGTGGAATGTTTATTTGTATGCCAGAGCATAAGCTTTGAAGCTCCGCCCTCTTCTGAAAACGGGGCCGGAGCACCAGCTCATTTGCATTTAAAGGGACACACACAAAAACGGCACGTTTTGGCTCATACCCTAAAAGTGGCAATTTTAACAAGCTATAAAAAAATTATCTGTGGGATAAACTCTGTTGTTGAACGCCGCACACAAATGACGACGCTGTCGACCGGCTTACGTCACTTCTTAGCACACACTCTCGGTGCGAATGCAACCCTTTAAATGGTACTGGAAAATAGTTTGCGCAAAGTCGTCCCAGTACTTTAGTACTGTACGTTTAGTTCTGGAACTAAAGCGGTGCGAAAGGGCCTATACCCACTCTGGGGACATCAGAGACTTATTTTACATGTTGTAAAAAGGGGCATAATAGGTCCCCTTTGACAGATATTCACATAGAAAATGGCTGTTTTACATTCTAATTATATTTCGCAACATTAGTGTTTTTGCATGTTTTTCAATAAATCAGTTCAGCCGTGGTGATCAAAAGAGACTTCTTTAATGAATATTAAAAATCCTAATTACTCCAGACAGTGTGTATGGTGTGATTTGGCTGAAGCAGTGGTGAGTGACTGGGTTGGGACTAGCAGCGTTGGTTTGTGGCCTCCTGCTCTGTGCTGCAGTGCCGGCCGCTTTACTCCAGAGAGCTGTTCACTCAGTCCTGAAGCTGTTATTTGGGTGAAGGTTGAAGTCTTATTTTTTGGTGTGTGTTTTGTGAATCGCACGCCTCTGACGTGTCTTTGTCTCGGCTCTCTCTCGGGTCCGGCTTGCTTGTTTTTCCCAGGCTCGTGAGGGATGCTATTTGGATGATCTTTCCACCCCTGAGTTCTGCATGCGTCGAGCAACTTAATAAAGCTCAATTACCCAGAGTGCACTTAAAGACAAGCAGCACTTTGAAGTTGTTTGGAATTCAGTAAAGTAAGACAGATTCCTTCCCTCGCCCCCCTCGCTTTATTCGTGCCTCTTTTTTTTCTTAATAAACAAACGTTTTTTTCCACTGTGCTCTATATGTGAAGGGGAAGGGCACGGGACGCCTGCCAGGCCTGAATTCCTCTCTTATTGAAAGTCTGAAAAAATCGGAGGGAATTTTCCATGGGAGGGAATTAATTTTTCAGCGTTTGCTGAGATGAGAGGTGGAGACCGGGGGCCGGAGTGAGCGAGGCTCATGGAAGAGCACAAGCCATTGTGGGGTTTTTTTCCTTGTTGTTCAAAGGTACCAAATGCCCAAGCCTGTGTTTTCCACAACAAGCCCGTTTGTTTTGTCATAGCGTCTGCTTTGGGAAAATGATTAGCACTTGCTGCCATTTTCCAGTACACATCTGTTTTTTACTCTTTAAATTGAAGGCAGATTAAATGAGCTGTTCTTCACCACCGAGAGACTTGTGTGTAATAAATGATCAGTCATAGGATGTGCTGGTCTTCCAGAGAATCAGCAGTCATCCAACACAATTGTTCAGAACGTTTTCACTTTCGTTTTATGAGTTTGCAACCCTGTTACCATAATTATCTAGACACATTCTAATTATCCAGTCAAAATCAAAAATTTTTTATTCACCAAGGATGCATTCAATGATGAAATTATGAAATCTTACTGTAAAGAAATTTATAATGTTACAAAAGATTTTTATTTCAAATAAATGCTGTTATTCTTTTGAACTTTCTATTCATCTGTGAATCATGGAAAATAAAATGTCACAGTTTCCAGAAAAATATTTAACATAAAGCAAAAAAGCACCTTGGAGAAAATCAACAGCAGCGCAGAGTATGAAAAGACAATGCAGAAAATCCACTACAGTTCAGTACCGCTTTAGAGTGGACAGGATTATTCACATGTGGTTATAGTTGCGCCGCCTCTACTACCACGACTCATAAAATAAATTTTTCATTCTGCGTCGCCCCATCAAGCTCTCGCTGGATCCGCTCCTCTACTGTCAACGAGAAGAACGTCTGTTCTTCCGCAACAGACAACAAAACTTTTTGGTTGTTAAAAAAAGGTGCACTCGTTCAAAACAGTTGCATTCGATCCTTCGCCGGCTGTGCTAATTTAAATCTAGCGGTTCTTTTGTGTTTGTGTCGCACGTTCAGTGACGCAGGTAGTGACGATTCTCTCCGGCCAATCAGTGATCAGCAGAGTTTACACGTCACGTTTTGGTAACGGTACGGTTCACTTGGAACCCCAACCGAGGTGGTACTAAAAAAAGTACCAGGTACTGTACCCAGTGGAAAACCCCCAAAAAGTGAACCGTACCATGCAGTGGAAAAGCGCCATAAGTGGACGTCTATGACATGCAGCGTCCCACAAGGCTCAATTCTTGCACCACTCTTGTTTAGCCTGTATATGCTCCCACTAAGTCAAATAATGAGAAAGAACCAAATCGCCTATCACAGCTATGCAGATGATACCCAGATTTACCTAGCCTTATCTCCAAATGACTACAGCCCCATTGACTCCCTCTGCCAATGCATTGATGAAATTAACAGTTGGATGTGCCAGAACTTTCTTCAGTTAAACAAGGAAAAAACTGAAGTCATTGCATTTGGAAACAAATATGTAGTTCTCAAGGTGAATGCATACCTTGACTCTAGGGGTCTAACAACTAAAAATCAAGTCAGGAATCTTGGTGTGATTCTGGAGACAGACCTTAGTTTCAGTAGTCATGTCAAAGCAGTAACTAAATCAGCATACTATCATCTCAAAAACATTGCAAGAATTAGACGTTTTGTTTCCAGTCAAGACTTGGAGAAACTTGTTCATGGCTTTATCACCAGCAGGGTGGACTATTGTAATGGTCTCCTCACCGGCCTTCCCAAGAAGACCATTAGACAGCTGCAGCTCATCCAGAACGCTGCTGCCAGAATTCTGACTAGAACCAGAAGACCTGAGCATATTACACCAGTCCTCAGCTCCTTACACTGGCTTCCAGTTATATTTAGGATTGATTTCAAAGTACAATTACTCGTTTATAAATCACTCAATGGCCTAGGACCTAAATACATAGCAGATATGCTCACTGAATATAAACCTAACAGAGCACTCGGATCATTAGGATCGAGTCAGTTAGAAATACCAAGGGTTCACACAAAACAAGGGGAGTCCGCTTTTAGTTATTATGCCACCCGCAGTTGGAACCAGCTTCCAGAAGAGATCAGATGTGCTAAAACATTAGCCACATTTAAATGCAGTGTGCTACATCCGAACTGATCTGAGCAATTTTTTATTTATTCATTTATTTTTTCCTGTAATCCTGCGAATGTGTCTTTAATGTGTCAAACATGTGGTCTCAGGGTCATCTGGTCCCGTCGGATGAGATCACTGTGTATTACAGCAGTCAGCCGGCGGGGGAATACCTGGATAAAGTCATCCAAGCACACACAGACTTCATCTTGGCCACGACTAAAGCTCCTCTCAAGCCCTATCCAGTGGCCCAGAATGCCAGTGTGATCGTCCAGGAGAAAACGCAGGTGACACACTGATTGATGCTGAACTCATTTAGAGATGCACAGACACTGATCCACTCTGTCACTCTGAGACTGTGCCGTTTCCTTCTCTTTGTTCTCCTGCTAATACCAACATTTGATATCTACTAATACCAGCCTGCAAATATGAATATGCTTTACAACTCTTTATAGATTTAACATGGGGAAAGCATCATGCATGACTTGATGCAGACCTAAGTAACAGAATAGTAAAGATTTGTATGAAACGGGAATATTTGCTTCACTGCATGCACAGGAAGATAAGATCTAATGAACTATTGATGGTGTTATACACTTGAATTATCACCACAAGTCAAGGCACATATTCCAGCATGTTTTCTGACTGCATTTCTATATTCATTCTCCAAATGTTCATGGCAGTGACTCAAATCAACACATACGAATTTAAATAATGACACAGAAAGCTGAGCTCAGCTGTATGAACACTATTGCAACTTTTTTTCCTCAGTGTTGCAGTTAGTTTCTCAGTTAGTACTTACCACATAGTGTATGTAAAAAATAAATAAATAAATAAGGGTGGCTGAACAGCAACATTTTCAGTTCCATCCCAGCTCTCATACCTCAGTTATGATACTAAATACACCACTGAATATGTGTGCTAGTAGACTCATGCATCACAAGCATACTAAACCAATTACTGAAACACACAAAATGTCATGTATAGGCAGATCATCTGACACAATATTGACTGATATGTCATTTTTAATAGCCCTAAAAGGATGGCATGAGTGCATGGCTAGACTTTTGGGGTTTTATTCAGTTTTATTTGTCACTTGTGGCTTAGTGGATCTGGGCATATTAACAAATTACATCTGTTTTCCTCTCATATTATAAACCCTATACCCTAAAATGCATTGAATGTATTTTTGAATAAAAATGTGTTGAAGGGATCGTTCACACAGAAATGAAAATCAGCTGTTCATTTACCATCTGAGTAAGGCCATCCGAGATGTAGGTGACTTGTTTTCTTCAGTACAACAGTAAAGAAGCGTTTTAGCTGAAACTGGTGATTCTTAATATGCCATTCAAAGGCTACGGTCACTTTGAGAGTAAAAAAAAAACATATACAGGGTCCTTAAAGTCTTAAAAAGTCTTACATTTAGTTGTATCAAATTTAAGGCCATAAAAAGTCTTAAAATAAAAAGTCTTATGTTTCAAGAGGTCTTAAATTTGGGGATGGAAAGACCAGAATTGTGATATGAATGTGATGATTTAACTTCAAAAGGCAATGATTTCATTGAAGCATGCAGCAGCAACGCTCGTGTCTATTTAAAGTCCTGTGGCACGCTGCTTTATGTTCTGCCGTTACCGGGGAAAGAGTTATGTTTCTGCCGTGCCAAAAGCACCACCTGCTGGCAGAGAATGAATGTGCATTTCCAATAAGGCTGCTGTTTTTGTTCAGGCCAATGCGAAAATGGACCCATGTTTTTACCCTGTAAACACACAGAGCTCATCATTTTAATCATTTTAAAAATATAAACAGTAAAATGTATTTATATATTATTTAATTAATATAATAATTTATTGATAATAATAAGAGCCACTAGCTTTCTCTGTTCTTTTTCTATCTACTTGTTTTCTTTTTATTTATTATATTTAAAAAAAACCTTGCTATGCGAGCCATGTTAAGCTAACTGAGACTTGTTATAGCACATGTGTATCATTGCTCTTTTGTTGATTTCGATTGCTTCCATTGTCCTCATTTGTAAGTCGCTTTGGATAAAAGCATCTGCTAAATGACTAAATGTAAATATAACTGTATAAACTAATATAATAATTAATACTTTTGATGCATCCATTTTCTTAAAAATTGTTTAAAGGCTGAAATGTAAAGTGTATCATTTTATAAAACTTTGTTTTTGTGAGAACTTGTATCTGAACTGTAAATCATGCTTTTTACAGTCATGTTACTATATACGTCGCCCTAACCCGCTCATATGGTATTAATTTTATTTGTTCAGGTCTTAAAAAGTTCTTAAAGTCTTACATTTGAGCTTAAAGATCCTGCAGAAACCCTGATACAGGCAACACACAATTGACCTGTGGCTCCTGGCGATATATTGAGGTCAGTGCAAGAAACTGAACATCACTTACAACATGATTACCTGAAATCCTGAGATTTACCTGAGAGCCTCTGACAAACGAACAGCTGATTTTTCATTTCTGGGTGAACGATCCCTTTAAGAAAAGAGCACTCCGTGCATGTTGTGCTGTCTTTAGAATGCATTAGCCAGTCATCCTCAGAAGGATATGTTGTGCACTGGGTCAGGGTTGTGATTGTTTGTGTGGCAGCTGAAGGGCTCGGATCTGGAGTTAACTATCGTGCGAGGGTCCTCCGTCTCCAGAGCGCTTCTGACCACCGCGGCCTGCGCTTACGTCAACCTCAGAGTCACGCTCAAGGACAGACAGCAAGGTACGTCACCCGCTGGAGTTCAGACTCGATCACAACTCCTCCTAGAGCTTTAACTCTACAAACTCCAAACTCAGCCCAGATCTTCAGACTGATCTGAAGTTAGTTGCTATGTCTTTTCTAACTGATCGGACTGATCTATCAACTTCATAGCAACACTCTAGCAACTATCCAAACCAAATAACATGAAACATGCATATGTTTTCTTGAGTCAGATGCATTACTGAACATCAGTCTATCAGAGCTTCATCGCTATGGCAACAATACTGAAATCCAACTTAAACTTACAGTTATTATTATTCTTCTGAGACTAACATTTCTGACTCTAACTCCTCCTAGAGCTTTAACTCTACAAACTCCAAACTCAGCCCAGATCTTCAGACTGATCTGAAGTTAGTTGCTATGTCTTTTCTAACTGATCGGACTGATCTATCAACTTCATAGCAACACTCTAGCAACTATCCAAACCAACCTAGCAACCACCTTGAGTACCCCATCAACTGCATAGCAACACCCTAGCAACCACCCAGAGTACCTTAGCAACACCCTAGCAACCACCCCAAATACCCTAGCAACCGCATAGCAACACCCTTGAAACCACCCCGGGTACCCTAGCAACTGCCCTAGCAACCACCCCAAGTACTCTAGCAACCACATAGCAAACCCCTAGCTACCACCTATCAACACCCTAGCAACCACACAGACTACCCCAGCAACCGCATAGCAACAGCCTAGAAACCACCCTGAGAACCCTAGCAAATATCTATCCATCCATCTATTTTGTTTATTTAAACTTCAGACTTCTTCAAATGAACACCTTCAAAGTGCAAGCTTATAAAATTACTTCAAATAGGTCAGACTTTCTCAAGCCAACTTCAGAGTTTGTTCTCAAACTTTACTTGTCTCGCATTGCTGTACCGCTGTGATGAGAGGGACACGTGTAACTGAGTGTATTTCCACTCTGCTGTCTGCGCTGTAAACACGCATTGTTCTCTCAGAGCCGTCTCCATTCATGTTTCTCTCAGAGGGTGTCGTTCTGCTGGAGAACCCCAAGGGTGATGACACACTGGACGTGGAGCGGCTCAAGACCGTCTGCTGTAGTGTTTTTGGACTCGACGGCGCACCTGTGACCATATTCAATGGGAAGACAGGTGAGAAAGATCACCTCCAGGCTCAAAAACACCCAGAATGCATCACTAGTGGTACTGATACGGGGTTTCGGATGACCAATATACTGATATAGCACATACAGATGCAAAGTGAGGTCCAGAAGTCAGAGATGACATTGACAATTTGACATAGGTTTCATTTAAACCTGGGAATTAAAAGAAAGTGCTGTATTGCTAGACATCTTTGCATGCAGATAAAAGGAAATGGATGTCATTGGTCATGTGACTCTTTGTACAGACCAGCTCAGGATGCTCTTGCTAGACAACATGCTCATCCTCACATTATTCTTTTATTTTCAGTTCACTTTTCAAAATGTGCTTACTCTAATTTGCAGTAGTAGTGCACTCATATTCAGCTTATGAATTCTGTCATTAATTAGGAGTAACGGCATGGTTTCATTTAGGTCAGGGTCTATTTATTTGGCCATCTGTCTTTGTTTGGAGTTTAGCGAAGAAGTGGAGTGTGTTTTCAATCAGGTCATTGATTCGTGAACTGGTCAGTGTTTAGTCGTGTGTGTGTTTAGTGTTTGTTCTCTTCTTCTGAGTTTTCCCGCACTTGCAGATAGTGTTGTCACGAGGCCATCATTCGAGTCATTTGAAGCACTCTTCACATGTAAGATGACGTGCAGCTGAATCGAGTCGGACCTCTGACACTCATTTGGACTTTCCATATTAGCAGATGTTCCTGAAAGGGTTTGAAGGGAAACATGAAGGTGCTGGGGCCTTCAGTCACGCGTGTTTGTCTCTTTCAGCGCTGAACGCCGAGACTGACCTGATGTCCCTGAGCGGGAGAACACTGACGGTGACCTCGGGTTCGAGTCCTGCAGACGCGAGCAGCTCCGACTCTCTGCTGTGTCCGTATGTGAACCTGCAGCTCATGAACGCCAGTCCGGCCGGTGAGTTTCACTCGTCACACATCTCATATATACACACAAACATATACATGTACATATCATTCCTAACCTCCATACATATAAAAAATTAGGGCTGTCAGTTTAACACGTTAACTTAATTAGTTATCAAAAATTAAAATATTTTAACGCAATTAACACACTGGCCCCGACCCCAGACCTGTACATCATCTTATTAGTTGACTGTTGACAAATATGATGCAGGACAACAACTCCATAAATGCAGTTATGCCCTAAAATTCAAGATATTGGGGCAAAAAAAAACCCTGTATGAGTTTTTGTCTCATATATACCACATGATAAGCGATATCACACCAGCAACGAGAGCAATATCACACGAGTGCTGTTTTTGTCACGAAGAACACTAGTGCAAATGTGATTTTATACAACAGTTCAGCAAATAATAAATTAATTGTGCTATGTTTTTAAACACAATATTGTGTTTTTGTTCAATTTTGCCAGCTAAAATATTACCTATAAAGCCACAGCAGAATTGTTGTGCATCTGTGAGCAACACAGCGGTGTTTAGTTTCTGAATGAATCTGAGTTTTGAACGAATCGTGTGAACCAATGATTCAAAGAGAGAACCGTTTACTGAATTCCTGAATGAATCAGCCATTTGAACGAATCGTGTGAATCAATGATTCAAAGAGAGAACCGTTTACTGAATTCCTGAATGAATCAGCCATTTGAACGAATCGTGTGAATCAATGATTCAAAGAGAGAACCGTTTACTGAATTCCTGAATGAATCAGCCATTTGAACGAATCGTGTGAATCAATGATTCAAAGAGAGAACCGTTTACTGAATTCCTGAATGAATCAGCCATTTGAACGAATCGTGTGAATCAATGATTCAAAGAGAGAACCGTTTACTGAATTCCTGAATGAATCAGCCATTTGAACGAATCGTGTGAATCAATGATTCAAAGAGAGAACCGTTTACTGAATTCCTGAATGAATCAGCCATTTGAACGAATCGTGTGAATCAATGATTCAAAGAGAGAACCGTTTACTGAATTCCTGAATGAATCAGCCATTTGAACGAATCGTGTGAATCAATGATTCAAAGAGAGAACCGTTTACTGAATTCCTGAATGAATCAGCCATTTGAACGAATCGTGTGAATCAATGATTCAAAGAGAGAACCGTTTACTGAATTCCTGAATGAATCAGCCATTTGAACGAATCGTGTGAATCAATGATTCAAAGAGAGAACCGTTTACTGAATTCCTGAATGAATCAGCCATTTGAACGAATCGTGTGAATCAATGATTCAAAGAGAGAACCGTTTACTGAATTCCTGAATGAATCAGCCGTTTGAACGAATCGTGTGTATAAATGATTCAAAGAGAGAGCTGTTTACTGAATTCCTGAATGAATCAACCGTTTGAACGAATCGTGTGAATCAATGATTCAAAGAGTCGTTTACTGAATTCCTGAATGAATCAGCCGTTTGAACGAATCGACTCATAGACATTTATCGCCACCTGCTGGCAGTTTTAGTTTCTTCTTTAGAGTATCATTTAATTTATAAAAAATAAATAAAAATAAAAAACACTAAAGGTATAGTTCACCAAAAATAAATAAATAAACTCTGTCATCATTTACTCACCCTCATGTTGTTTCAAACTTGAATGACTTGCTTTCTTTTGCACAACATAAAAGAGGGTATTTTGAATAGCCTACTGTTGGTAACTAAGCTGTTTTAGTCACTAGTGACTTTCATTGCATGAACAAAAAATACTGAGATGTTTCTCTAATTATCTTCTTATATGTTCCATACTTTATGTTAGGCCATTGTAGCCTAAGCATTTAACAAAATAATAGCTTTAAATTATCTTGTGGGGGTATTTTCACAGCTGGATTTAGTTTGCGATTATTTATAAAAATGCAACAAAAATGTACATGAAAACAAAATATAACAATAAAAGCATACAATATATTAATAAAAACTATAACAGTGTCTCAGGGATGCTGAAATCACAAATAAGATTTTATTTTAAATTAAGATGCTCCCTTTAGAAGGCAGGTGACCATGGAGTGCGTTACATTTCTATCTATTTTATTTTAAATCTGTTATGAAACACTTATCACATGTCCTGAAGAATGATTTCATCACGACCTTGATTAATTCTTCAAGCGGGAGTTTAATATCGAGCCTTGGAATGATCTGAACAAGTGGGTGGGAATTATGAATAATAATTAGATGATATTCTATAATGATTGCCTGTAAGTGCTAACATTTTAGCATTTATAATTTTCTTAATGAGGATGCACATCCAGAGACAGTGGAAAGCTGTGTGTTTTGAAGCGTGGTGTTGCAGTAGACGTGTGCGTGCGTGCGTGCGTTAGGGCTGCACGATAAATCGAAATGGAATCGAGATGGTGATTAGACAGAAGCTGTGATTGTCATGCGTATCTTTCAGTGAAGCACGGTTCTGTGATCAGCAGTAAATCTGCATCCGAAGGCCAGAGAAACTCCAAATACGCCTCGCAGAAGAAACCCAGAACCCGCTGCAGCTGAATAAACAGAAGATTCAACTGCTTTCATCGATTCAACGTGACTAATAAACACACGACTACGGCAATATATAGTTTATCTGAGTTCTTATTATTATAATTTTCATTAAAATAAAGTATAGTTATAGTTATCACGGCTTAAATACTATGAAATATGTTGCGTGCCTTATTCTGTGTAAGTCACATCATCTCACAGAAGCATTTATTTCAAACACTCGACTGACGTTATGAAGTGCGTTTGGAGTAAAAACATGTTATTAAATGTGGTATTTTCACATGCTTTCAGACGGAGCAGCATTTACTTCACAGAGCCGTAGTTCGATTTCAGAATCGCGCAATAAAATCGTCTGCGACGTTTTTGCGTAACTTGTCAGTGAGCTACGGCTCTGTAGTAAACGCTGCTCCATCTGAAAGCACGTGATGATGATTTACTGCTGATTACAGAACCGGCTTTACTTACAAAATGCACATGACAATCGCATTCAATTAATCATGCAGCCCTAGTGTGTGTGTGCGCGTTTTTGTGACACATGAGGACACAAATTTGTATAATGACATGGGTATGACAGGTATTACAAGGATAAGGTGACTTATGAGGACATTAACCCATGTCCCCATTTTTTAAAATGCTTATAAATCACACAGTTTTTTTGAGAAAGTAAAAATGCAGAAAGTTTCCTGTGAGGGGTAGGTTTAGGGGTAGGGTTGGTGTAGGGCAATAGAATATACGGTCTGTACAGTATAAAAACCATTACGCCTATGGAGAGTCCCCACTTTTCACAAAAACAAACCTGTGTGTGTCCTGTAGAGTGTAAGACTGGAGACGTGGCCACGCTACTCTTAATGAACCCAGCGGGGAAGAACGCCTTGCTCTTCCCTGATCTGCTGTGTGAAGCGGCTAAAGTCTTCGGCTTGAGAGGAAGAAAGCTGACGCTCTGCCTGAATGAAGAGCTTACAGACGGTGAGGAACACGTCATCTCTCATTCACTCACACTTCATTTCAACATGTGCTTGTCACACAGCAATTACTGAGTAATATACAGTGGGTACGGAAAGTATTCAGACCCCCTTAAAT
>NW_015505971.1:413097-413661 GCF_001515645.1 Sinocyclocheilus grahami
AGCACGTGATGATGATTTACTGCTGATTACAGAACCGGCATTACTTGCAAAATGCACATGACAATCGCATTCAATTAATCGTGCAGCCCTAGTGTGTGTGTGCGCGTTTTTGTGACACATGAGGACACAAATTTGTATAATGACATGGGTATGACAGGTATTACAAGGATAAGGTGACTTATGAGGACATTAACCCATGTCCCCATTTTTTAAAATGCTTATAAATCACACAGTTTTTTTGAGAAAGTAAAAATGCAGAAAGTTTCCTGTGAGGGGTAGGTTTAGGGGTAGGGTTGGTGTAGGGCAATAGAATATACGGTCTGTACAGTATAAAAACCATTACGCCTATGGAGAGTCCCCACTTTTCACAAAAACAAACGTGTGTGTATCCTGTAGAGTGTAAGACTGGAGACGTGGCCACGCTACTCTTAATGAACCCAGCGGGGAAGAACGCCTTGCTCTTCCCTGATCTGCTGTGTGAAGCGGCTAAAGTCTTCGGCTTGAGAGGAAGAAAGCTGGCGCTCTGCCTGAATGAAGAGCTTACAGACGGTGAGGAACACGTCA
>NW_015505971.1:415089-424145 GCF_001515645.1 Sinocyclocheilus grahami
TATATATATATATATATATATATATATATATATATATATCAACTACATGCTCTCACTATAGGGTTAGGGTTTGGTTTAGGGTTGGTGAGTTGCTTGTGATTCTGCATAATTTGCTGTTATTACTGTAGAAAGTTCATATTCTCACACACAGTGATTAGGCAGAAGTCTTCTGAAGCAACAGTGTCGTTGATCTGTGTCAGTGTGATCACCATACTAACACTCAAAAGTGAGCGAATACTGTCCCTCTTGCTGATATTACAATACCTTCACATATACAATAAACCACACCCCAGTATTTAAGCACTTTATTTATTTTTCATTCCATGTTCATTGACGAGCTTTGTTCCCATGACTTAAACAAGACGACGACAAGACAACAGTTTGGTCAATAAATGATAACTGTGACTATATCAACATGCAGTATCGTTGACAATAAAAGACGAGTCTAAAATGTATTTAAAAAAAATAAAAACTCGACCAAAATCTCTTTTGATTTTTATCAAAAAAGGAGAGAAAATATGATTGCGGTCTGCTGTAACATGCCAGACAGGCGCAGGTTTCCTGTGGCCGAGAGAAGCGCTGCTCTCAATCCCTCGTCTTCCTCCACGGCACATCAGTGTTCCTGTAAAACACCTGCAAATGAAAGACACGGTGCGCATTTCTCCTCGTTCCGTTTCTCATCTCAGAGCCAGAACCCTGTTCGTCCTTGAACATCAGACTCATGCTGTTCATCTGAACCCAGCAGATCAGAAGAGAGTTTGTTTGTTTGCTGGTGTCTTAAAGAAAGTGGGTCATATCCCAGAGGCCTCTGCTGTCAGACGCACAGAGCAAGATGGCCGTCGTGCGCTCAGGTCTTCCTGCTCAGAGACGACACGAGTCTGTCTAGCGTTTCATTCAGAGCGCAGACGCTGGACTCTTTTCATACAAGACGAGAAGAAAACACCGACTGCAACGAGCCGTCTGAGCACCCTAGCCACCCTAGCTTTCTTCAGACAAACATGCCATGTAGTAGCTCACGCTTGCTTCCGAAGACGTACAAATGCAGTGTGCTGTAATGTTGAGTTGTTGGCCGTGTCTGATTGATTATGGTTGTGTTTCAGAGCTGGAGGCGTCCTCTCTGCACACTCTGAACACCAAGACCCTCTTCGTCAAAGTTCTTCCTACAACAGCAGAAGCCTAAGCAGATCATCAGCAGCAGCTCTTCCTCCTCGCGTCTGTTTGAGATGATGGGTTTGGTGTTTGTAATGGAAAACTCTGGGAATCTCTTCATGTGTGTTGATTGATTAGAGTAAGTGAAGATTATAACTGGAGCTGTACTCTGTGGGGAAGCTTTGAATAAACCTCGAGTTGCAAATAAAACCTTTGAAATGTTCATTTATCTTTATCATCTTCAGAATGGGTATCCATGCAGTGCGTGTTTGCTTACACGGAGAACAGATGCGATAGAAATGTTTCTTTAAAGAATACTTTCATAATCATGATCAGTGCTGCTGATAATGTTGTTCCAAACCCAAAAGACTCTCATTCATCTTCAAATGACAAATGAAGATAGTTTAATGAAACCTGAAAGATTTCTGTCCCTCAATTGAAAGAGTGTAGACCATAACATTGATGTTTCAGAATGTTATCCAAATGAATCCAGAACGTCATTGGTCAAGCAAGCGCATTTGAACCCTCGTTGACCATATTTGATGTGCTGAAACATATATTTGAAATGTGTTTGTAAGTGTCTTTATTTGCATTTCGAAGATGAACAAAAATCTTATAAGTTTGGAGTAAATGATGGTAGAGGTTACTTGGATGTAATGCAGGCGAACTCAAAGTCAGATCTGTCTGTCTTAAGAACTAATTTAACCAACTAGCAGTTAGCCAAGGGGTTATCAGTCTTAGTTTTCAGATTCAAATTAGACCAATCTAACCCTTTTTTAGAGTTATGATTTATTAGAAAATAAGATATCTACCAAACAACACAAAGTATCTCAGAAAACTATGAAAACAGAACAAAACTAATGAACAGGAACACAGGGAACATTAGGGCTTAATATTCACAGGGAATATAGGATGAATCCATTTGTATTTTTTATTCTCTGATCTCTGAAGAGTGCCCGCCGTTGCCTCTACAGATGCACAAATCACTTTTGCTCTGTTTCACACAGATATGTGGTGCAAAAGGGAGAGCGCGTGAAGCTTGTCGTTTGCGATTGAAAAACCGTGTTTGAGACTCGTAGCAGCAGATTCACGCCGGTGTCTTTGTGCACTTGTGTTTGTGCTAGAAAAAGCATCCAAGAAAAAAATATATATGTAAGAAAACATTCTACAAGTTTGCAAGAATTCACAAACTGATTTGCGGATGTACAAAATCCATCCGTGACTTCACATTTTTGATGCAGGTGCAGCAATAGTAGCAAAAGCATGTGTGAGCGTACGAGTTTCTTGATTTGTGATTCATAGAATTGGATTTGTGCACCTGCAGTGAAGGATTCGAGAAGGTGTAACTGTTGTTGTGTTTGTGAGAGAGAGACAAAATCTACAAGTTTGCAGCTTTTGTCTGTGACTTCAGATTTACTGATACACGTGTGTGGCTATTCTCTACAACTACGAATTCCGCTGTCACAGACGCTCAGTTGTTTTGCACCAAAAATACCTTCATACTGGTGTCTGTCAGCAAACATAAACAGAAAGCTGCAGAATTGTGTTGAGAAGGCGCTTGTGTTTTGAGCTATGTATTATTACTATGAATTAGGCTACTACTACTACTACTATTACCATCTTGTGCCCTGCAATAAACATTTATTCAAACTCTCTTTTATGAGATGAAGGGGGGGGGAAGAAAAAAGCCCAAACATATCGGCCCAAAAAATCGGCATATCATATTTTGGCCATCGATCACTAGAAAAACCCATATCGGTTGACCTCTAATGCTGACACTTAAATGAATTGTTTTGCCACTTTTGCATTTGTTATTAATGTATTTTGAATGCAAAGGGCACTTTATTCTTTCACAAAATTAGTCAGGACCTTTGACACTGATGAAAATTCAGATTTGGACCTTTGAATGTAGACTTTGAGAAGCCCTGCTATATAGGGATTAGTGAATGAGTGAGTGATTTTGGACACAGCTGGAGAAACAACAATGACTACAAGATAAGAACAAGAAACCGGAAACCCAAAACCTCAAGATTAAAGTCTAAAATGGAAATAATGTGACACATCCCTTTAAGGTGTGGTCAAATTGATAATTTCTCTGTGAAATTATGGGATGAAATCCTTTCATCCAGTCATTTTAACCCTCTGGGGTCTGAGGGTGTTTTGGGGCCCTGGAGAAGTTTTGACTTGCCCTGATATTTGGTTATTTTTTCAGTATCTTAAAAACATATTAATGGCTAAAGTCTGAATACACTGTATTCAGCACAAACTGGGCTACAATAATATGTGAGCAGCATGAATGTACACGTTTGTGTTTTTGAGAAACCGTTTATGCGTGGTTAGTGAAAAACTAGCATTAAGTCACTGAAATAAGGCCATAAAACACAAACAGAATATTTGTTCACAGGACTTTTGAGAACTGGATGTGGTAGAGTTTTCAATCATTTACAGAAAACAATATATTGATTTAACATTTGTAAAACATGTTTTGTGATAGAATGCCCTTATGCGAGGGAGTGACAATGGCCATGAATATTTAGTGATTCACATCTGAGAGACAAAGGGCCTCGCATAATGGGCCATCAATATGAATGTGACTGAGGCAGGTAACAAAGAGAGTGAGGAGAGTAAAATAATGTGGGGTTTGAGTATTTGTATTTTATTTACAACACGGTATAATCAAAATATACACAGAAGAGGTCAAGGACACATGATTAAACATTCTGATCTAAACACTGAGACTTAAACAGTAACACACCTTTGAGCCAAACATTCTCAGACTCTAATATCATAGTGTTAACACTACTTTTATATCTTGTGGTTGTATATTTTATAGAACATTAAAAAACCATCCTGGTGTTGTGAGACATTTAAATGCAATGAAATCGCTTGATTTCATACATGTAGTCAGGAATTATAGTTTGGAAAGTCTAACTAGTAAAATGTGTACAGGTTACAATAACAACAGACGCAAGTAATCTTACTCATCAGAATGATATCCTCCACTGGATCAAGCTGTGCGCATCACATCGCGTTCTTCTTCTGAGGTAAATTCTGGGTTATTCCTCTCAGCGCATCTTTTTCCAAAAACAAAGAGTAGCCGAGATGAACTTAATGAAATCTTCACGCTTTGTTGGCTGTACAGATAATGAGTTTAGACGGGAAAAACTGGAGCCCGCGTTTGTTTCATACAGATTACTTTATCAGAGAATATTTGTTTCTGACGTGACTTGCTTCATTTAGAAGTAGACATTTCAAGCTTTCTATGCATATGTTTCTCGTGTCTGTGAGGCAAGTATTCGCGGAGGTTTAGGTTGTTTTATTTACATGTCTGTGATGAAACTTGACACAGCAGAGGAAAAGCACATTGTTTTGTTGCTATTATGACTGCACACAAAAAAAAGTTTTAATCTTTTTCAATAAATTGTAATTATTTTTTTTCCTTTTATGGACATTTTTACCTTTACAACGCCATTTTTTTTCTAAAAGTGTATTATCTTTTGAATCATATTCTTACATTTCCACACTGTTTAATGCAGGACATGAATGCATTTAACCTGCAGTTACAAATGCATAAATAATATTTTGATATATTAAACATAAAACATTGAATACTGATATTTGAAATTATTTAAATATTAAAAAGGTACTTTAAATGTGAAATTTAAACCACCAGCAGGTGGCAACAAGTCACTGTTAATAAGTGAGTCATTGTGATTGAACCGAATCATTTAAACGGTTGATTCATTCAGGAACGTAACACTGTTATGTTGCTCAAAGACGCAAAATGGTGTGAAAAGACACTGTGGCTTTGTTTGGAATTATTTTTGTTGTCTAAATAGCGCAAAAGTGGTAAATATGGTGTCTAAAATGCAAGTCTCTTAAATAACTTCTAGTTTATTGAACTGTTGTAAAAAATCAGTCACATATGTAATCATGGTAATATTTGGAGAAAAAACGACACTCTTCATGTGAAATTGATTTACTATATGAAGCGGTATAAAGATTAAGAACACGCTCTAAATGCACACTAGTCTAGACTTCACGTCATGTGTGAACTCTGTCTGTGTTTTGAATGGTTTTTGTCAAATACGCGATAATGTCAAATCACACATCGTTAAAACAACAATTACGATAGTCTCGGAGACGATATATGAGACGATATATATCACACACCCCTACTTAAAACTGCAGCGCTCATGACGTAAGGTGCTTAAAAAACATTTTGATGACATGAAATGGTCAGATCAGGTTTGTTTGACTGCAGATGTGCAGCAGCGGTTGCTCAGCGTGTCACATCTGTGACACATCTGGAGCTGCTGCTGCTGCTTTTAGCCGTCTCGTTGATTCGCCAGACTAAAACATGCAGGAATCCTTGGATTCTCTGCAGAAACACCTGTCCATCAGTTGAGCGGGCTCATCCCTGAATCGAAGGTGACTTGGTCTTTTGCTGCCACTGTGGCTGAGTGCATATTAAACAAACCTTCACCATCTGTCTGCTCACCACTCGCTCTCTCTGAAGTCACTGGAGGAGCACAGAGCGGCCAGTCCGCCATCTGCTTCACACTCGCTCTACTCAGCCATCACTAATAATTAAACTATTGAGAGACTCCCGCATGGACCCAAATCTGCCGCTGTTCCACACTCCTCAGCCTTCATTTGCAGTGTTTCTGATCCGGCTCTTGAGCATCTTCAGGTGTCCTCTAAAACCTTTGCTTTCAATTGTGTTTACAGTGACGGACTTACTGTGGAAGTCTGGAGCTGGTACACTGAGACGAGTGTCAAAATACAGTTTTATGGAAGAATTCATATAAATATGTTAACCAAAATATGAGCTGCACATTTCTGCTGTTAACTAACTTCTCTTGAAAGACTTCCACTGTAAGCGCAGTGCTGTATAATGTGGTGCTCAACAGCATATCACAGATACTGGTGATACAGCTCACCTTATGCTGAACCCAGAACATGTTTTTACATGATTAAATAATGGCAGAAAACAGAGTAAACCTTAGTAAATCGTGTTGTGTGATTCTCATTTAAATACTGCTTCCATAAATGTTGTGTCTGAAAAGGAAACTCCTACAATTGCATATGCAATAAGGTCAGCTGCAGAAATAACTGCCCATGCCTATTTCTCACACATTTGTCCCTGGAGCAGTGTTAAGTCGCTGGGGGATATTTGTAGCAATAGCCAACAATACATTGTATGGGTCAAAATTATCCATTTCTCTTTTATGCCAAAAATCATATTAAGTAAAGATCGTGTTCCATGAAGATATTTTGTAAATTTCCTACCATAAATATATCAAAACTTAATGTTTGATTAGTAATATGCATTGCTAAGAACTTCATTTGGACAACTTTAAAGGTGATATTTTCAATATTTAGATTTTTTTTTTGCACCCTCAGAGTCCAGATTTTCAAATAGTTGCATCTCAGCCAAAAATTGTCCGATCCTAACAATGTATGTATAGATCTTAATTTCAAAATTTGACCCTTGTGACTGGTTTTGTGGTCCAGGGTCACAAATGTTTAATTTTCTTAGGAAATCCTGCCAGTAGTTTTTAACACCAAAAGAGTGAAAACTGTTAGCAAATTTAGCCAATAGTTGCTAAATCATGATTCTCTTGACTCAGCATGCGACCACAAATGGAAAATCATTCAATGGGAATGAAGCACATTTCTTAAAGCAGTTATTATAAATAAATAAATAATAACTTAATCAATCTGGAAATAAAAGCACATGTTTTAGTTTGTTGAATCAATGAGATTGGTGGCAGCTGAGAGACATCATTCTGCAGCAGCAGCTCCAGATGTTAATGTTTTTCAGCATCTTACACCATGAGCACTACAGTTTTAAGCAGGGATGCACCAAAACTTCGGCCGCCGAAAATTATTGGCTGTAAATGGCCAGCAGTGTTCAGCGCGCAGGTTTCACTGTCTGCTCTGCTCAATATTCCACTCTATGAATGTGTATAAATAACACGCCAACGAGAAATTTCTATGAAGTATACTTGTTCTTGTTTGCAATAGTGCTACTGTGATGTAACATGGCAACACTGGTAAAATAACCCTCTCGTTCATTGATCTGCTCAGTGGATAATTAGTCAAAAAAGGTTATTTCTGATTATGTTGCATAGAACTGAATAAAACTAATATAATGATATTTAATATTAATATGTTTTCTTTCCAGTTTTTACATTTACATTTAGTCCTTTAGCAGACACACTTATCCAAAGTGACTTACAAATGAGGACAATAGAAGCAATCAGAATCAACAAAAGAGCAATGATACGCAAGTGCTACAACAACTCTCAGTTAGCTTAACACAGTACACGTAGCAAGGTTTTTTTTATTATATAATAAAAAGAAAACAGATAGAATAGAAAAAGAATAGAGCAAGCTAGTGTTATGAGTCTTTTTGCTTTTGTTAATTGTATAATAAATAAAACAAATAGATTACAAAAAGAATATAGAAGCTAGTGTTAGGTTTTTTTTTTTAAAGAAAACAAGCAGTTAGTAAATGAATAGAGTACAAGTTTAAAAGGGACAAGTTTTTTAGCATTAGAATAGAGAGTGCTAGAGTTAGAGGGTCAAATAAAGATGGAAGAGATGTGTTTTTAGCTGATTCTTGAAGATGGTTAAGGGCTGCTGGGATTGAGTTGAGCAGGTCACTCCACCAGGAGGGAACAGTTAATGTAAAAGTCTGTGAAAGTGATTGTGTGCCTCTTTGAACAATAAAGTGACGTTCACTTGCAGAACGCAAACTTCTAGAGGCACATAAGTCTGAAGTAATGAATTTATTGAATTGGATTTAAATGAATCGAATTTCTTTATTTGTTATTGTATGTATACAACTTTCATAGTACCCACCAACAAAAATTTCACATGCAAACTCCACACGAAATGCAATTAAAAAATAAATGAATAAAAATAAATAAAGTAACAATCTAATGTATAATTAGACATAACAGACTTATCAAGCAATACTATAAAACAATGCCCCCCTAAACTTATTACGACACTATTACACCTCTAAAATAGTTTGTTAGCTTGATTCAGAGCATTAATGGCTCTGGGAATAAAACTGTTCCTCAAACGTGAAGTACGGGCATATAATTAATGTCTTATAGCGCCTACCAGACGGCAGAGGTTCAAACATGTGGTGGCATGGATGTGTAGAGTCCTTACAGATGCTGATAGCCTTTGCTAAACAGCGTAACCTATAGATATCTTCTAATGCTGGTCGTTCAACTCCGATTATCCTCTGTGCTCGCAAGACAGCCCTCTGGTGTGCCCTCAGGGAGTTGATTCTTTTGGAAGAGTTTAAATATTGCACACCGAATGCTGTTGCTATGTATTTAAATGAGCATAAGGCGAGTAAATTGTCGGATGCTGCTCTCATGGCCGATGAATTCGTCCTTACTCACCGAGGTTCGACCAGTCATTTAAAGGGGTGGTTCATTGCGATTTCACTTTTTAAATGTTAGTTAGTGTGTAATGTTGCTGTTTGAGCATAAACAATATCTGCAAAGTTACGAAGCTGAAAGTTCAATGCAAACGGAGATATCGTCTTTTACATTTCTGGCAGTTTAATGCCTACAAAAACGGCTGGTAGGGACTACAACGAGTTACTTCCCGGGTGCGTGACATCACAAACCCAGATAAACCCCGCCGTCAGGAAACGGCAGCAAAGGGGGCGGGGCCATACTGCGCTGCTTTAGAGAAGAGGAAGAGAAAACTAGAGGTGCACGTAAAAATCTGTTCATATAGGAATCATGATTCAGTCTTCTAACGATTCTAATGGATTCACAAGTTTCAAAATCAATGTTGTAAAGCAGCGGTTCTTAATACTGTTCCTCGCCTCGCCCTGCTCTGCACACGCTCTGCATCTCTCTCTCTCTCTCTCT
>NW_015505971.1:424816-445569 GCF_001515645.1 Sinocyclocheilus grahami
CGGTGGTCTGTCGCGTTATCTGAAAAGAAATACTGTTAGCACTCTAGCAATGTTGAGAAATGTACTAATATTATTCTGAATGGTGAGAAACGTAAACTAAACATGAAAATTGGTCAATTTAAGTGGTTATAAAATAATATACTCTCCTCGTGGTCGTCCGCCATTAATCAAAAAGGAAATAATGTGCAAGGACCGGAAATTGGATCAACTCGTCACCAGTGTCAATTGTCAACTCGCTGTAATTACACTGACTCGGACCACTGATTTACACTGCAAGTGTTAATGCCATTCAAATCAACACCAGAATCAACACTTTTTAACTCTGATAAATTGACACCATAAAAACAACTCTAAACAACACTGGATATTTTGCTGTGTGAGCTGCTTAAACTGAAGAAAGTTTTCAAATTGGTAAGCAAGCGCTGCTTTGTTTGTTCCGTATATCTGTGTATATCTCATATTTCCTTGTTTCAGTTTCTCCTTCTGAATGATGAATATGTACTATTGATAGCTGCTGATATAGAGATGGTTCATTCCTCTCACACACGAGCTAGTCTGCAGTCGGCTGTAGTCTGAGCGCTGTGTTCAAGTGCAGCTTTTTGCTCCAGACGCCGCCGATGTGAGGCGACTACACCGTCGGCTTTCATCGCCCCTAGTACTTTGAAGTCGGCTTTGTGTGTCCCGGCCTTAAGCTTTCGGCCGCAGACAGCGTGAGAAGTGAGAAGCAGCACCACATTTACTACAGCGCTCTAATGAAACTCTCAGGGTTACATGTCAGAATAAAAACTGATGAGATCTGAGCGTTCATGAGGAAAACTTGAGTGGTGTTTGTCTGTGCAAAGCTCCTGCGACACAATTCTAAGGTGTTCTGGTGTGAAAAGAGCCTCAGTGGTCTGTAGATGTGGCTCCAGTTCCTCTTTCAGTGTGTGTTCTTGGCATTTTTTTCAGTTGTTTTCTGGTCCAGCATGTCAAGATGGTGCGTCTGATCACTTAGTAAAGCCACAGCACACATGATCTGAGGAATCATTCATGTCTGGAGCACAAACCCTGCAGGATTTCAGCTACAGAAAAATTCCCTGCCAAGTGCAGGCTTCCTGTGGCCTCGGTTCCTCATCTTCTTCCACAGTAAAACGTCTGGAAATGAAAGACACGGTGCCCATTTCTCCTCATCTCAGAGACACAACCCTTTTCTCCTTCAAACATCAGACTCGTGCTGTTTGTCTGAAGCCCAGCAGATCAGAAAAGAGTTTGTTTGTTGGTTGGTTTCTTAAAGAAAGTGGGTCATATCCCAGAGGAAGATAGCATACAGTAGCTCACATTCACCTCAGAGCATCGTGCAAATCCAGTGTGTGATTCTGTGTCTCATAAAAGAGTAATCCGTAGTAATGTTGAGTGGTTGGCCGTGTCTGATTGATTATGGTTGTGTTTCAGAGCTGGAGGCGTCCTCTCTGCACACTCTGAACACCAAGACCCTCTTCGTCAAAGTTCTTCCTACAACAGCAGAAGCCTAAGCAGATCATCAGCAGCAGCTCTTCCTCCTCGCGTCTGTTTGAGATGATGGGTTTGGTGTTTGTAATGGAAAACTCTGGGAATCTCTTCATGTGTGTTGATTGATTAGAGTAAGTGAAGATTATAACTGGAGCTGTACTCTGTGGGGAAGCTTTGAATAAACCTCGAGTTGCAAATAAAACCTTTGAAATGTTCATTTATCTTTATCATCTTCAGAATGGGTATCCATGCAGTGCGTGTTTGCTTACACGGAGAACAGATGCGATAGAAATGTTTCTTTAAAGAATACTTTCATAATCATGATCAGTGCTGCTGATAATGTTGTTCCAAACCCAAAAGACTCTCATTCATCTTCAAATGACAAATGAAGATAGTTTAATGAAACCTGAAAGATTTCTGTCCCTCAATTGAAAGAGTGTAGACCATAACATTGATGTTTCAGAATGTTATCCAAATGAATCCAGAACGTCATTGGTCAAGCAAGCGCATTTGAACCCTCGTTGACCATATTTGATGTGCTGAAACATATATTTGAAATGTGTTTGTAAGTGTCTTTATTTGCATTTCGAAGATGAACAAAAATCTTATAAGTTTGGAGTAAATGATGGTAGAGGTTACTTGGATGTAATGCAGGCGAACTCAAAGTCAGATCTGTCTGTCTTAAGAACTAATTTAACCAACTAGCAGTTAGCCAAGGGGTTATCAGTCTTAGTTTTCAGATTCAAATTAGAACAATCTAACCCTTTTTTAGAGTTATGATTTATTAGAAAATAAGATATCTACCAAACAACACAAAGTATCTCAGAAAACTATGAAAACAGAACAAAACTAATGAACAGGAACACAGGGAACATTAGGGCTTAATATTCACAGGGAATATAGGATGAATCCATTTGTATTTTTTATTCTCTGATCTCTGAAGAGTGCCCGCCGTTGCCTCTACAGATGCACAAATCACTTTTGCTCTGTTTCACACAGATATGTGGTGCAAAAGGGAGAGCGCGTGAAGCTTGTCGTTTGCGATTGAAAAACCGTGTTTGAGACTCGTAGCAGCAGATTCACGCCGGTGTCTTTGTGCACTTGTGTTTGTGCTAGAAAAAGCATCCAAGAAAAAAATATATATGTAAGAAAACATTCTACAAGTTTGCAAGAATTCACAAACTGATTTGCGGATGTACAAAATCCATCCGTGACTTCACATTTTTGATGCAGGTGCAGCAATAGTAGCAAAAGCATGTGTGAGCGTACGAGTTTCTTGATTTGTGATTCATAGAATTGGATTTGTGCACCTGCAGTGAAGGATTCGAGAAGGTGTAACTGTTGCCGTCCATTCTGGCAGGCTTTGGCAGGCTTGGCGGGCTTCGTCACCATAGGCTCGTGGAGCTCCGCTGCCTAGCCATTGGTTCGTTTTTCAATACACTGCATGAACCAATGGACGTGCAGTTTCACTGCATGAATGAAAAAAGGCTTCAGTTCAGGAGAAAAAAGGCTTTTTCCCATATGCGTCTAGCAAGACGCAGGACTCGTTCCGGTATCTCAGGGAACGGAGGTTACGTTAGTAACCGAGAACGTTTCTTGATTTGTGATTCGTAGAATAGGATTTGTGCACCTGCAGTGAAGGATTCGAGAAGGTGTAACTGTTGTTGTGTTTGTGAGAGAGAGACAAAATCTACAAGTTTGCAGCTTTTGTCTGTGACTTCAGATTTACTGATACACGTGTGTGGCTATTCTCTACAACTACGAATTCCGCTGTCACAGACGCTCAGTTGTTTTGCACCAAAAATACCTTCATACTGGTGTCTGTCAGCAAACATAAACAGAAAGCTGCAGAATTGTGTTGAGAAGGCGCTTGTGTTTTGAGCTATGTATTATTACTATGAATTAGGCTACTACTACTACTACTATTACCATCTTGTGCCCTGCAATAAACATTTATTCAAACTCTCTTTTATGAGATGAAGGGGGGGGGAAGAAAAAAGCCCAAACATATCGGCCCAAAAAATCGGCATATCATATTTTGGCCATCGATCACTAGAAAAACCCATATCGGTTGACCTCTAATGCTGACACTTAAATGAATTGTTTTGCCACTTTTGCATTTGTTATTAATGTATTTTGAATGCAAAGGGCACTTTATTCTTTCACAAAATTAGTCAGGACCTTTGACACTGATGAAAATTCAGATTTGGACCTTTGAATGTAGACTTTGAGAAGCCCTGCTATATAGGGATTAGTGAATGAGTGAGTGATTTTGGACACAGCTGGAGAAACAACAATGACTACAAGATAAGAACAAGAAACCGGAAACCCAAAACCTCAAGATTAAAGTCTAAAATGGAAATAATGTGACACATCCCTTTAAGGTGTGGTCAAATTGATAATTTCTCTGTGAAATTATGGGATGAAATCCTTTCATCCAGTCATTTTAACCCTCTGGGGTCTGAGGGTGTTTTGGGGCCCTGGAGAAGTTTTGACTTGCCCTGATATTTGGTTATTTTTTCAGTATCTTAAAAACATATTAATGGCTAAAGTCTGAATACACTGTATTCAGCACAAACTGGGCTACAATAATATGTGAGCAGCATGAATGTACACGTTTGTGTTTTTGAGAAACCGTTTATGCGTGGTTAGTGAAAAACTAGCATTAAGTCACTGAAATAAGGCCATAAAACACAAACAGAATATTTGTTCACAGGACTTTTGAGAACTGGATGTGGTAGAGTTTTCAATCATTTACAGAAAACAATATATTGATTTAACATTTGTAAAACATGTTTTGTGATAGAATGCCCTTATGCGAGGGAGTGACAATGGCCATGAATATTTAGTGATTCACATCTGAGAGACAAAGGGCCTCGCATAATGGGCCATCAATATGAATGTGACTGAGGCAGGTAACAAAGAGAGTGAGGAGAGTAAAATAATGTGGGGTTTGAGTATTTGTATTTTATTTACAACACGGTATAATCAAAATATACACAGAAGAGGTCAAGGACACATGATTAAACATTCTGATCTAAACACTGAGACTTAAACAGTAACACACCTTTGAGCCAAACATTCTCAGACTCTAATATCATAGTGTTAACACTACTTTTATATCTTGTGGTTGTATATTTTATAGAACATTAAAAAACCATCCTGGTGTTGTGAGACATTTAAATGCAATGAAATCGCTTGATTTCATACATGTAGTCAGGAATTATAGTTTGGAAAGTCTAACTAGTAAAATGTGTACAGGTTACAATAACAACAGACGCAAGTAATCTTACTCATCAGAATGATATCCTCCACTGGATCAAGCTGTGCGCATCACATCGCGTTCTTCTTCTGAGGTAAATTCTGGGTTATTCCTCTCAGCGCATCTTTTTCCAAAAACAAAGAGTAGCCGAGATGAACTTAATGAAATCTTCACGCTTTGTTGGCTGTACAGATAATGAGTTTAGACGGGAAAAACTGGAGCCCGCGTTTGTTTCATACAGATTACTTTATCAGAGAATATTTGTTTCTGACGTGACTTGCTTCATTTAGAAGTAGACATTTCAAGCTTTCTATGCATATGTTTCTCGTGTCTGTGAGGCAAGTATTCGCGGAGGTTTAGGTTGTTTTATTTACATGTCTGTGATGAAACTTGACACAGCAGAGGAAAAGCACATTGTTTTGTTGCTATTATGACTGCACACAAAAAAAAGTTTTAATCTTTTTCAATAAATTGTAATTATTTTTTTTCCTTTTATGGACATTTTTACCTTTACAACGCCATTTTTTTTCTAAAAGTGTATTATCTTTTGAATCATATTCTTACATTTCCACACTGTTTAATGCAGGACATGAATGCATTTAACCTGCAGTTACAAATGCATAAATAATATTTTGATATATTAAACATAAAACATTGAATACTGATATTTGAAATTATTTAAATATTAAAAAGGTACTTTAAATGTGAAATTTAAACCACCAGCAGGTGGCAACAAGTCACTGTTAATAAGTGAGTCATTGTGATTGAACCGAATCATTTAAACGGTTGATTCATTCAGGAACGTAACACTGTTATGTTGCTCAAAGACGCAAAATGGTGTGAAAAGACACTGTGGCTTTGTTTGGAATTATTTTTGTTGTCTAAATAGCGCAAAAGTGGTAAATATGGTGTCTAAAATGCAAGTCTCTTAAATAACTTCTAGTTTATTGAACTGTTGTAAAAAATCAGTCACATATGTAATCATGGTAATATTTGGAGAAAAAACGACACTCTTCATGTGAAATTGATTTACTATATGAAGCGGTATAAAGATTAAGAACACGCTCTAAATGCACACTAGTCTAGACTTCACGTCATGTGTGAACTCTGTCTGTGTTTTGAATGGTTTTTGTCAAATACGCGATAATGTCAAATCACACATCGTTAAAACAACAATTACGATAGTCTCGGAGACGATATATGAGACGATATATATCACACACCCCTACTTAAAACTGCAGCGCTCATGACGTAAGGTGCTTAAAAAACATTTTGATGACATGAAATGGTCAGATCAGGTTTGTTTGACTGCAGATGTGCAGCAGCGGTTGCTCAGCGTGTCACATCTGTGACACATCTGGAGCTGCTGCTGCTGCTTTTAGCCGTCTCGTTGATTCGCCAGACTAAAACATGCAGGAATCCTTGGATTCTCTGCAGAAACACCTGTCCATCAGTTGAGCGGGCTCATCCCTGAATCGAAGGTGACTTGGTCTTTTGCTGCCACTGTGGCTGAGTGCATATTAAACAAACCTTCACCATCTGTCTGCTCACCACTCGCTCTCTCTGAAGTCACTGGAGGAGCACAGAGCGGCCAGTCCGCCATCTGCTTCACACTCGCTCTACTCAGCCATCACTAATAATTAAACTATTGAGAGACTCCCGCATGGACCCAAATCTGCCGCTGTTCCACACTCCTCAGCCTTCATTTGCAGTGTTTCTGATCCGGCTCTTGAGCATCTTCAGGTGTCCTCTAAAACCTTTGCTTTCAATTGTGTTTACAGTGACGGACTTACTGTGGAAGTCTGGAGCTGGTACACTGAGACGAGTGTCAAAATACAGTTTTATGGAAGAATTCATATAAATATGTTAACCAAAATATGAGCTGCACATTTCTGCTGTTAACTAACTTCTCTTGAAAGACTTCCACTGTAAGCGCAGTGCTGTATAATGTGGTGCTCAACAGCATATCACAGATACTGGTGATACAGCTCACCTTATGCTGAACCCAGAACATGTTTTTACATGATTAAATAATGGCAGAAAACAGAGTAAACCTTAGTAAATCGTGTTGTGTGATTCTCATTTAAATACTGCTTCCATAAATGTTGTGTCTGAAAAGGAAACTCCTACAATTGCATATGCAATAAGGTCAGCTGCAGAAATAACTGCCCATGCCTATTTCTCACACATTTGTCCCTGGAGCAGTGTTAAGTCGCTGGGGGATATTTGTAGCAATAGCCAACAATACATTGTATGGGTCAAAATTATCCATTTCTCTTTTATGCCAAAAATCATATTAAGTAAAGATCGTGTTCCATGAAGATATTTTGTAAATTTCCTACCATAAATATATCAAAACTTAATGTTTGATTAGTAATATGCATTGCTAAGAACTTCATTTGGACAACTTTAAAGGTGATATTTTCAATATTTAGATTTTTTTTTTGCACCCTCAGAGTCCAGATTTTCAAATAGTTGCATCTCAGCCAAAAATTGTCCGATCCTAACAATGTATGTATAGATCTTAATTTCAAAATTTGACCCTTGTGACTGGTTTTGTGGTCCAGGGTCACAAATGTTTAATTTTCTTAGGAAATCCTGCCAGTAGTTTTTAACACCAAAAGAGTGAAAACTGTTAGCAAATTTAGCCAATAGTTGCTAAATCATGATTCTCTTGACTCAGCATGCGACCACAAATGGAAAATCATTCAATGGGAATGAAGCACATTTCTTAAAGCAGTTATTATAAATAAATAAATAATAACTTAATCAATCTGGAAATAAAAGCACATGTTTTAGTTTGTTGAATCAATGAGATTGGTGGCAGCTGAGAGACATCATTCTGCAGCAGCAGCTCCAGATGTTAATGTTTTTCAGCATCTTACACCATGAGCACTACAGTTTTAAGCAGGGATGCACCAAAACTTCGGCCGCCGAAAATTATTGGCTGTAAATGGCCAGCAGTGTTCAGCGCGCAGGTTTCACTGTCTGCTCTGCTCAATATTCCACTCTATGAATGTGTATAAATAACACGCCAACGAGAAATTTCTATGAAGTATACTTGTTCTTGTTTGCAATAGTGCTACTGTGATGTAACATGGCAACACTGGTAAAATAACCCTCTCGTTCATTGATCTGCTCAGTGGATAATTAGTCAAAAAAGGTTATTTCTGATTATGTTGCATAGAACTGAATAAAACTAATATAATGATATTTAATATTAATATGTTTTCTTTCCAGTTTTTACATTTACATTTAGTCCTTTAGCAGACACACTTATCCAAAGTGACTTACAAATGAGGACAATAGAAGCAATCAGAATCAACAAAAGAGCAATGATACGCAAGTGCTACAACAACTCTCAGTTAGCTTAACACAGTACACGTAGCAAGGTTTTTTTTATTATATAATAAAAAGAAAACAGATAGAATAGAAAAAGAATAGAGCAAGCTAGTGTTATGAGTCTTTTTGCTTTTGTTAATTGTATAATAAATAAAACAAATAGATTACAAAAAGAATATAGAAGCTAGTGTTAGGTTTTTTTTTTTAAAGAAAACAAGCAGTTAGTAAATGAATAGAGTACAAGTTTAAAAGGGACAAGTTTTTTAGCATTAGAATAGAGAGTGCTAGAGTTAGAGGGTCAAATAAAGATGGAAGAGATGTGTTTTTAGCTGATTCTTGAAGATGGTTAAGGGCTGCTGGGATTGAGTTGAGCAGGTCACTCCACCAGGAGGGAACAGTTAATGTAAAAGTCTGTGAAAGTGATTTTGTGCCTCTTTGAACAATAAAGTGACGTTCACTTGCAGAACGCAAACTTCTAGAGGCACATAAGTCTGAAGTAATGAATTTATTGAATTGGATTTAAATGAATCGAATTTCTTTATTTGTTATTGTATGTATACAACTTTCATAGTACCCACCAACAAAAATTTCACATGCAAACTCCACACGAAATGCAATTAAAAAATAAATGAATAAAAATAAATAAAGTAACAATCTAATGTATAATTAGACATAACAGACTTATCAAGCAATACTATAAAACAATGCCCCCCTAAACTTATTACGACACTATTACACCTCTAAAATAGTTTGTTAGCTTGATTCAGAGCATTAATGGCTCTGGGAATAAAACTGTTCCTCAAACGTGAAGTACGGGCATATAATTAATGTCTTATAGCGCCTACCAGACGGCAGAGGTTCAAACATGTGGTGGCATGGATGTGTAGAGTCCTTACAGATGCTGATAGCCTTTGCTAAACAGCGTAACCTATAGATATCTTCTAATGCTGGTCGTTCAACTCCGATTATCCTCTGTGCTCGCAAGACAGCCCTCTGGTGTGCCCTCAGGGAGTTGATTCTTTTGGAAGAGTTTAAATATTGCACACCGAATGCTGTTGCTATGTATTTAAATGAGCATAAGGCGAGTAAATTGTCGGATGCTGCTCTCATGGCCGATGAATTCGTCCTTACTCACCGAGGTTCGACCAGTCATTTAAAGGGGTGGTTCATTGCGATTTCACTTTTTAAATGTTAGTTAGTGTGTAATGTTGCTGTTTGAGCATAAACAATATCTGCAAAGTTACGAAGCTGAAAGTTCAATGCAAACGGAGATATCGTCTTTTACATTTCTGGCAGTTTAATGCCTACAAAAACGGCTGGTAGGGACTACAACGAGTTACTTCCCGGGTGCGTGACATCACAAACCCAGATAAACCCCGCCGTCAGGAAACGGCAGCAAAGGGGGCGGGGCCATACTGCGCTGCTTTAGAGAAGAGGAAGAGAAAACTAGAGGTGCACGTAAAAATCTGTTCATATAGGAATCATGATTCAGTCTTCTAACGATTCTAATGGATTCACAAGTTTCAAAATCAATGTTGTAAAGCAGCGGTTCTTAATACTGTTCCTCGCCTCGCCCTGCTCTGCACACGCTCTGCATCTCTCTCTCTCTCTCTCTCTCTCATTCAACTCAGCTCCAGCAATGAACTGTTACAATTATACACTTATTTTCACATAGCTATGAGAAGCATTAAACATGGACGCGCATGCGGTTGCTGTACTGCATTAAAGCTTTAATCAGGATAAAACCGTATATTAAAAGCTAACATAAGCAGTAGCATTTACAACAGCGTATCTAAAAGTATGAGACAACAACAAACAAAAAACTTAGGCCCACCATTAAAAGCCTTGCTTGCACAGGTTCTGCACGATCCTCTTCACTAATATCCTCTGCTTCTCAATCGGGCTCAAACTGATAAGCAATATTAACGACGCCGCTGTTTACAATACAACACACATGCCGCTGAGGTGGAGGGGCGGGATGTTTAGACACACACTAGAGGCGGTTTAGCCAATCACAACACACTGGACTAGCTAACCAATCAGAGCCCATAGCCTATTTCTGAGGGCGGGGCTTCATAAAAACAGGAAAAGATCAGTCCGTTTCTCAGAGAAGGGACAGAGCTGTGTGGAATAAAGGTAAATTATGTGAAAAATTATGCGTTTTTTATTTTTAACGAAGCATTAACATGTTAGACTGCACCCCATAAACACAATCAAGCCTAGAAAAAACCCAGTGAACCACCCCTTTAAGTGATTCGTATAATGTTAGGCCTAAGTGTTTTGAATAAGAACAAAGCAACTGTAACACGTCAGAATGCTGTTTCGAGTTCTTCCATGACTCATGCTGTTGCTAATACACGCATGAAAGGAGAGATCGTGTGCTTCTATTGTAAAAGGGCAGGACATAAAATTTCTGATTGTACGGTTCTTAAAAAGAAAGTTAAATCTGCTAAAACTGTCGGTTTAATCTCTACATCGTGTGAAAACCATAGTCCTGTCCAAGTCGTACAAAAACAAAGTGAGTAGAGGGATATCTCTGAGGTGAAGATTGAGAATACTAAGTGTCATAATGATTATGCACCACTTCTTACAGAGGGGACTGTGTCTTTGCCTGGCTCCAAGAAGAATGTTCCTGTTTGTATTCTTCACGATACTGGGGCCGCACAGTGCTTTTTACTGGAAGGACTCCTGCCGTTGTCTGATAGTACTGCTACTGGAACCCGCGTACTGGTGAGAGGGTTTGAGATGGGAGTTTGTTCTTTGTCTCCACTTTATAGTGTTACTCAAGATGAACTTATCAAGGAACAACAGTCAGATGACACCCTCCAAGATCTGTTTTCTTTGGTGGATGAGAAGGGAGGAGACAAGGATTCGTTCCTTCTCTATTTTCTTAGAGATGGACTGCTCTGTAGGAAACAACCAATGCATTCTGACATTTCAACAGATTGCAAGATCCAAATTGTTGTACCCCTTACTTTTCGGCAAGCTGTGTTGCAGTTATCTCACGAGGGTGTCACTGGTCATATGGGTGTGCGAAAGACTAAATTCAAACGAGATGTAACTAATTATATACGCTCCTGTCCAATATGTCAAATGACAGGGAAGTCGAATAAAAAAATTCCGTTGGCTCCTTTACAGCCCATTGCTGCTGTTACAACTCCTTTTGAACATTTGATTATCGGCTGTGTTGGTCCATTACCACGATCTAGGGCTGGACGTGCTTATTTACTGACTATATTGTGTCAATCTACACGTTATCCGGCAGCCTATACCTTGAGATCAATTACTACTAAGTCAATTTTAAAAGCTTTGACAGGTTTCATGTTTATCTTCGGAATTCTGAAAACTATTCAGTCTGATCAAGGCTCGAACTTTGTCTCGATGCTTCTCTAAAGTTATGCAACAACTTAAAATAACTCATAACATCTCAAGTGCTTATCATCCTCAGGGTCAGGGGGCATTGGAAAGATTCCACCAGACCCTGAAGTTCCTTTTGAGATCCTATTGTGTCGAACTTGACTTTGACTGGGAAGAGGGGACTCCCTTGGATGTTATTAGCTATCCGTGAAGTCGTACAAGAGAGCATCGGGTTCAGTCCTAATGAATTGGTGTTTGGACACACTGTCAGGGGCCCTATTGCTGTCTTGGCAGATCAATGGAACACATCTGAACCACCAGAGAATGTTTTAGACTGTGTAAATAGCTTTCGTTATCGACTCTATGAAGCTAGAGCCATTGCTCAAAGAAAGTTAGGTAAGTCTCAAGAAAAGATGCAGAGATTGTTCGACCACAAGGTTAAATCCAGAGAATTTCAAGTAGGTGACAAAGTGTTGGCTTTATTGCCCGTTTTGACTAGTCCTTTTCAGGCTAGGTTTACTGGACCTTATACGGTTGCGAAATGTTTTCCCAATAACAACTATTTATTAAATACGCCTGATCGCCGGAAGAAATTACGGGTTTGTCATATTAATTTATTAAAACCTTATCTGACTCCTGTAAACTCTTTGTCTGTTGCTATTGTATCAACTACTTCATCTGTTGGTCAGGGCACTTCAGAAGTATCTGAAGAAATGGTGGAGAATTTGGGTCCAGTGGATACAGGAGAAATGATCGGGCCTTCGCAAGGAGTAGTGGAAGGACGACTTAACAATTCTGATATCTTTGCTAATCTGACTCATCATTTGTCTCATTTGTCTGAGTCAGAAAAGGCAGATATAGTGGAATTGGTGAGTTAGTTTCTACTCTTTTTTTCTGATGTCCTTACTCAAACTCATGTTATCGAGCATGACATAGACGTTGGAACAGCTCAACCAGTAAAACAACATGCGTATCGGGTTAACCCTATCAAAAGGGAACTACTTCAGAAAGAAGTGGATTGTTTGCTCGCCCATAACTTGGCAGAACCCAGCTATAGTTCTTTGAGCTCTCCATGTATCTTGGTGAGTAAGCCCGATAATTCGTATCGTTTTTGTACGGACTACAGGAAGCTTAATTCCCTAACAAAACCTGATTGTTATCCATTACCTAGAATTGATGATTGTGTTGATCGCGTTGGCTCCGCAGAGTTTGTCAGCAAGTTTGATCTTCTGAAGGGCTATTGGCAAGTACTCTTGACATCCCGTGCTAAGGAACTGTCCGCTTTTGTTACACCCGATAGCTTCCTGCAGTACAACGTCATGCCTTTTGGGGTTCGAAATGCTCCCGCTACATTCCAGCGGTTGGTAAATCAAGTACTGTCTGGATTGTCGGGATGCGAGGCTTACTTAGATGATGTCGTACTGTTTAGTTCTTCCTGGTCCGAACATCTTGACCAAATTCGAGAGCTTTTTGTACATCTGGCCGAAGCCAATCTAACCATTAACCTTGTCAAATGTGACTTTGGAAAAGCTATCGTAACCTATCTCGGTAAGGTGGTGGGTCAGGGTTGTGTAAAACCAATTGATGCTAAAGTTGATGCTATTGGTTAAATAACCCTACCCCTGCTACCCATCAGAAACTCTATTCTTAGGGATGGTAGGTTATTATCGAGAGTTGTGTCGGAATTTTGCAAGTGTAGTTACTCCTTTGACTGATTTGTTAAGTCCAAAGAAATCATTTATCTGGTCTAAGCCATGTCAGTCTGCTTTTGATAACGTTAAAGCTCTCTTAGCTAATGCTCCTGTCTTGGTTGCTCCTAATTTTCAGAAATGTTTTCTTATCGCTGTGGATGCCAGTGCTTGTGGTGCGGATGCTGTTCTTCTACAGGAAGATGCTGATGGAATTGAACATCAGCAGGTTTATTCCACCATTTAAAAAGAGGCTTTAGCTTTTGTTTTGGCTGTTCAACATTTTAAGGTCTATCTGAGCTCAATTTGTGGACCCATTACCGTATACACTGATCACAACCCTTTGACCTTCTTGGACCGAATGTGTGGTAAAAACCAAAGAATTATGAGATGGAGTCTTATTTTGCAACCTTTCCATCTACAGATCAAACATATACGTGGCAAAGATAATCTGATTGCCGATGCTCTTTCACGTGTGTAAAGGGTATGTGTAGTGTCTTCAGTGTCTCTCCTTTTCTTTCCCTCTCTTTCTCTCTCTCTCATGTTCTAGGACCCAGGAGATCTGAGGGTGAAATCGAGCGGGATTGCAGAGATGAGTATCAATGGCCTTAACGTATTTTCTTGTGTGATTTTTTTTAAATTTTTTTTGTAGGTTCTTTAGTGAACCTCTTTTTGGAGTGGGAGGTGTTACGACCCTGAGTGTCCTCCTCATCTATTGGTGGCAGATTGTGGGAGTTTTGAGTCACTTTTCCCTCCCCCTGTTAATTGGTAATTAGGGGAGTAGAATATATAAGGACTGAGAGTGCTCATTTGGACGTCACTCTCTGAGGGCACAGATTTCAGGAGTGGCTCTTGATCAGAATTTGACATCTCACTGATCACTTTTCTTGTACCCTTATGTCATGTAGTGCTGAGTTTTTCTAATTACTTTTTGACTTATTTTTTCCCCCCCTTTTGTTCTTATTTTTCCTAGACTTATGTTATTTGGGGTAATTGTTATATTTGGTTAATCAACAATAAAATAATTTGTTTTGATTGAACAATGGTGTTTGACCCATATTTTATGTTGCGGTTCGAAATGAGCTGACCGTAAAAGACGGGGCTCACAGCATTACTGGAGTGATTTCTGAGCCTGTGTGAGAAACAGTGCGAGCTGTAGATTAACACCTGCTTCACCTCCTGAAACAACTTTAATTCCTCCACTCAGTTCTGTGAGCGCATTCCATGACGGATTGAGAGCGTTCTGACGTTCATTAACTCCACCATTACATGCTGCATTCAACTGTTATTATTCTATTATTGTTCTTGTACTGATTGTTTAGTATGCCTGATGTTTTGTCCACTTACAGTTTAGTTTTTAGTGGGTCGTTAATCTCATGCAGTACTTTTTGAATGACACAAGGACATGAAAATGAACAGTATGTTGATAAAGAGCCAAAATTAGTTATCGTTTAGTGCGTGATTGTTCATTTACTTGAGGACAACAGTCTCAAATCCATTTTCATATTTTATGATTTTTTTAAATGTTATATTATAATGATATTATCAAACTAATCTGTTGCATTTGATCAAACAGGATGGAGGTTTTGGAGTGATACAAACCAACTAACACCAGCAAAACATCCCAGAATTCATCAGATCCATTGATAATACTGATCCCTGCTTAAAACGGAAATTCTGATGATTTCTACTACAAATACCATTACAAACCATCAGCTATTAACCATTAAACCATTAAAAAATGGTTTGCTGTTGTGTGTTTTAGGACATACTCCATTAGGATTTAGTGGTTTTAACAAGCCACCAATAGAAGACAACAAAACTACCAGTAGAGACCAACAGAGTTCATTACAGTTTCCTTTAAACCAACACAATTCCCATTATAATCAGTAAAACCATTACAAATCCCATTGATGGTCTCTTTTTTTTTTTTAAAGCAGGGATGTTTCTGATGCTGATTTCCCTCCAATACATGATGCCACTTCCTGGAGGATATCATTGATTTGTTTGTTTGTTTGTTTGTTTTGTTTGTAGTTAAAAGAATTTTGCAAAAGACTTAACAGGTTGAAAAATGATATTCAGATGAAAATGATATAAGACACAAATGTGTCACGTGAATGATCAGTCATCAAATGCAACAAACAAAAAAATATAAGAACATTCTGACACCTTTAAGGCAATGTGGTTGTGTGTATGTTTGTGAATTTGAAGCCCCCTACAGTTAAGTGAGTGAAAATCACTGAATACCACTGTCGTAATTACAGCATTTGTTTCTGCCGTAAAGCAATCTGCTCTTTTCACAGGATTTCGTACCCACTCAGCAAACACACTCCCAGAACAGTTTGTGAAAGAAACAGAAGACATTCATCTTATTAGAAGTGTGCCATCAGAATGATTCTGGAACTGATAATAAATAAATAAATAAATACTCTCACTTTAAGAGCCTAAGTATAGAGCATAAGTAATCAGTCACTGGTAAAACATAAATTATATACTTAATTAAATACTTCCAATTTATATGTTTCTTGGGGGGAAATAGCTGAAACAGCTGGTTTTGAATAGCCATCAATGGAGAGATGTTTTTGTCATCTTAATGGTGTAATTACAGCATCTACCAGCAGGGGTTACGCGAAGTCAGACAACGCGACTTTTGTAAGCTGTAGAAACAATCTAACTTTAGCAGAAACTATCTATGTTTATCTAATTCTATACATGGTAATCATTGTGTAACTACAGAAGCCCGTTTCCTCCACTGAATAAAAAAAAAAGGTAAAAAAATATTTTTATCTCAAAATTCAGACTTTTTTCTCAGAATTGCAAGATATAAACTTGCAATTGTAGGAAAAGAGTCTATTTTTCCCATCAGAATCAGAGTTTAAGCTAACTCGCAATTCTGAGGAAAGAAGTCAGAATTGCAAGAAAAAAAGTCAGAATTGCAAGATATAAACGTACAATCGTGAAATAAAATTTTATATAAAAAAGTTGCAATTGTTTTTTGTTTTTTTTAGTGGAGGAAAGGCCTGTATATGATCAGGGCCGCATTAACCATTGGGCTAGGGCTATCAAATGCATTTATTATATACAGTATCTCACAGAAGTGAGTACACCCCTCACATTTTTGTAAATATTTTATATATTTTCATGTGAAAACACTGAAGAAATGACTCTTTGCTACAATGTAAAGTAGTAAGTGTACAGCTTGTATAACAGTGTAAATTTGCTGTCCCCTCAAAATAACTCAACACACAGCCATTAATGTCTAAACTGTTAGCCACAGAAGTGAGTACACCCCTAAGTGAAAATGTCCAAATTGGGCCCAATAAGCCATTTTCTCTCCCCGGTGTCATGTGACTCATTAGTGTTACAAGGTCTCAGGTGTGAATGGGGAGCAGGTGTGTTAAATTTGGTGTTATCGCTCTCACTCTCTCATACTGATTTACTTACTTTATTGTTGCTGGAAGTTCAACATGGCACCTCATGGCAAAGAACTCTCTGAGGATCTGAAAAAAAGAATTGTTGCTCTACATAAAGATGGTGTAGGCTATAAGAAGCCAGTGCTCAGACCATACCCCGCACACTGCATCAAATTGGTCTGCATGGCTGTCATCCCAGAAGGAAGCCTCTTCTAAAGATGATGCACAAGAAAGCCTGCAAACAGTTTGCTGAAGACAAGCAGACTAAGGACATGGATTTCTGGAACCATGTCCTGTGGTCTGATGAGACCAAGATAAACTTATTTGGTTCAGATGGTGTCAAGCATGTGGCGGCAACCAGGTGAGGAGTACAAAGAGTGTCTTGCCTACAGTCAAGGGCCAGCGGTTTAGACATTAATGGCTGTGTGTTGAGTTATTTTGAGGGGACAGCAAATTTACACTGTTATACAAGCTGTACACTCACTACTTTACATTGTAGCAAAGTGTCATTTCTTCAGTGTTGTCACATGAAAAGATATAATAAAATATTTACAAAAATGTGAGGGGTGTACTCACTTCTGTGAGATACTGTATATTACTTTTGAACAAACTGTGCATGTAGCCTATCTATCAGGTGATCGCTGCACCTAATGTCTGCATTTACCTCTCTTCACTTCATTCTGGTGTAATCTAGAAAACGGTCATGCAAAGAACAATCTTCGATAAGTAAAAATGTCAACTATTCTAAAAAAAAAAAAAAAATAGTGAGAGAAAAGAGGGGAAAACATGAGTGAGTCACTAAAACACACACAGCTAGTTTATTTTACTAAAGCTGATGATGGAGTGGGAGTTGTGGAACCGCAAATGGACCGGACACATGGAGCAGATAAAAACACAGCCTCATCATCCCCACAGATTTTAGGTTAGTTTTATTATTAACTTGATAGATGTATATTGCTTTTTGTGTTTGAACAAACTCTATAGGCCTAGTATATTCGCTTATTGGTTGAGAAATTCATTTTGTGTGTCATGATGTAAGCTTTTCATTTAAATGCATCTTAAGCATTGTGGTTTAAAAACGAATTGAACTGTTCAGGGACATTAAGCAGTGGGGCAGAATTCATTTTGGCAAATGCGCACGTTAAGACGGTTTCTGACACTTGCTCGTACAGCGCCTGACTAAACTAAGTTATTTTTCGTGCCTTGTGTTTAAACGTTCGAATAGTTGTGTCAAAATGCCTGTCTCCTCGTCAACACAGTTATTTGTTTCTTAAATGAACGTTAATAGTTAAAGATAAAGCATGTGCACTAGTTGGCTATTATGAGATCCTGGCGTTATATGATGAGATTTTAAAGGGATATAGTTCACCCAAAAATTTAAATACTGTCATCATTTACTCAGTTTCAAGTTGTTCTGAACCTGTATGAATTTATTTGTTCTCCTCAACATAAAAGAAGATATTTTGAAGAATATTCGTAACCACCAAAAAGTTTCTGGTCCCTGTTGACTCCAATAGTGTTTTTTTCATACTATGGAAGTCATGGGGAAACAGAAACTGTTTGGTTACCAGTATTGTTACAAATATATACATTTACATTCAACAGCAGAATGGAACTCATTCAGGTTTAGAACAACAACAACACAACTTTTGGGTGAACTATTCCTCCAAAGCAGCCTAATATAGCTACTAGGGATGCACCGATACCACTTTTTCCAGTACTCGCCCGATACGATACTTTTATTTTTGGTACTTGCCGATACTGAGTACCGATACCGATATTTTATTGCATTTGTAAATTTTTTAAAATATTGGGTACAGAAACCAAAAGGGTATGTATAATATTTCATTTATCAAATAGATACAGTCAAACCTAAATTTATTCAGACACCTTCAACATTTCTCACATTATCACAGTTTATTCGCTATAGTTTAGAAAATGGTAATAAAATATTACAAGAATTAAGAGTTAACCTGAGTAGGAAAAAATTCATCTTGATAATGTTAGATAACTTTGATAGAAAGGTATGTAGCCTAATGGATTACAATCAACCAAAAATTAGACAGCTGTTAGTATGACAGTATTTACACAACTATGAATACTTAGCCTCAATGACAGCCTGTAGTCTCCTGGGCATGCTGTCACCCAGCTTCATGCAAACCTCAACTTCAATGTTTTCCCCCCCAGACTCGGTCTGAATAATTTTTGGTCCCAAATTTGTATCAGTTTTACTGGCAGTCCACTGTATGAAGAAATGTTGGGTATGATTTGTCACAGTTTACTTTATTTTGCTATCCTCACTTACATAAATGAACTATAGTGTCCTGCACCCACTAGTAAAAAAATATCAAAAATTATATCTGGTCTAAATAAATTTTGGTTTGACTGTATATATTTTCACACTTAATTATGCCCATTAAAATGTATTTTACAAGTTTTTGTTACTTTCACTGTTAATGTTTTTGCTCTATGGTACATCATCTTTAATGTAATAGCATTAGAGCTGCTCCATTGCAGCGGCTCAGTACTGTAATCATGCACTTTGCTGTAATAATGCAGGGAACCACTCGTTATAAATCTCCTAACTGTGATATTTTCAGAAATAGAAGTCGCGTCTTTTCATCTGAAACGTGCTGCTATTTATATTCCAAAGCCACTCATAATGCAGAAACACTCAAGCAAGCAGAATGAGAGGACAGCAGTACAGCCTAGCGCATTTCAAAGCATTTAATCCAAATGATGCGTGTGCTAAGTGAGTGAACATCAAAGATCACACAACAGAAGTGCGCTCGCTCTTTCTCCCTACCATTAAGTAACTTGTGCATTGTTTTGCTTACTTGTTTTTGACGTATCCGACCGAACTACAAGCTTTCCAGTGATGTCTGTGAGAAAGGTATATTCACTCGCCGCCACCGCCGCGCGCTCAAGCCACTCAGCGTGCTTTGCTTGTCAGCTCGCGCACATCAGCTATACAGGCAATACTGAAAGTTTAACATTATATTCATTGCATAGACATCCTTAATCTCTAATAACTCCATTCTGTTGTCTGTTGTTCTGTTGTCGGTGTTTCTTTGTCTGAATATGGCACTGAACACATGCTGTGTGGTATCGGCGTTTGGTATCGGGGCATTTTAACGAATACGCGTTCAGGAGCTCAGTATCGGGCGGTATCGGTGCATCCCTAATAGCTACTGTTGCTGCTTGTGTCAATAATGTAAATTAAACATTAGAAAGAAACTCACTCATTGTCCTTGACCGAATCGTTTTTGTAAAATAATGTATATTGGATTTATGCAGTGAAGACCATTCAGTTTATTTGTAGTCTATTTATTTTATACAATATAATATTTCTTATTCAGTGCTTTAAGTGTTTGTAGGTCAATTTATTTGTTCTATTGTAATTCATGACTATTTACTTGTCTTCAGTAAGTTTGTTTTTACTTGGGCTAGTATTTTTTTATTTTGTGATATTGGAATTGGTAACAAATTGTGAAATTGAAATGCATCAAAAATTTTGATTGGATAAAAATCCTATTTTAAGCTATATATGTCATTATTGTGATGGGGGCCCTGCAGTAAGTCATAGCCCCGGGGCCCACAAAAAAAATTGTGAGAGAAAATTTGAAGTAAAAAAGTTTTATTTCAATTGTTTTATTATTTATTTATTAATTTTTAAATTCAGTGGTGGAAACGGCCTGCATATATTACTGATATCTTCACGCATTTAGCGCTAACTTTTTAGGACAGCAGTAGTTGTTCTCTTTAGGTGTTTTAGGAGGGAGTGAGTGTAATTCACACTAGCTGCTCACAGATGAAGGGCATTTGTCTCAGTGAATGAATGAAAACTTCGCCATGTGCAGAGAAAGCTGCTTGCTTTCCCCCTCATGGTAACATATAAGAGACGTAATGGAAAAATCTCAGTCACTTCAATCTACTCTCAGCCCCCGGATCTCCAGCAAACTCAGTGCGCTGAGGCTCCAAACACACGCCAGAGCCCAGAGGACCGAACCAGGTGAGTTTACACGGCTTCACCACGACCGACGCATGCTTCTCGATCACATAGTCATGGAGAGAGAGGGAGAGAGAGAGAAAGAGAGGGAGAGGGAAAGACTGAGCCGTCTGGGCCTGACTGGATACAGCGCTTCTGGAGAAGTGGAGTTGGAGCGAGGGAACGAGGGGGGGGGGTTGGACGGAGGTGCTGGG